>NC_082715.1:165186535-165304807 GCF_030144855.1 Hypanus sabinus
TGGATTATCGGGATCTTTTTTTAGGGAGACATCTGTGGAGTTCGGGTTATAAGGCAGAAATTGACAGATATTTGATTAATCGGGGCATGAAGGGTTACGAGAAGACAAAAGATTGGGCTGAAAGAGATCGGAGCAGACTCGATGATCCAACTGGCTGAGAGCTTTTTTCGTATATGTTACGGTCTGATTGTCTAAAACAGAGCTGGACCGGAAGGGTCAGTTGGGAAATAACCCGACAGGACGCGTCTGATCCCAGAGTGTCAGCAGAGGATGGAAACCGGAGGGATTCGGCGAAAGGTATTTGCCGGGGAGGGAGCAGAACAATTTGTAGGCTTGAGCGCGGCACGGGGTCATTTGTTCTCTCATGCAGCTGCATCCAGTAGTTAAAGTGGAGAAGGGTGCATATTTAAATTATGGAGGAGCTGTGAACGATGCAGTCCAGCATAGGAGAGGAGCTGGGACATGGGAGGATTATCCATGGTCATGCAGATTGCCAGCGCTAGTTTTAGGAGCCGTTTGGCCTCCCGTGCTTTTCTCCGCTGCGAGAGGGTCGGTCCCTTGCAGTTCGAAGGCACCGAGTTTTCTCTGTGTCCCTCACTGTTTTAACGAGATGGGTGGTGAGTCAATCTCCCAGAACTGCTACTCCTCCCTGAACTCTCAGTGATCAACCCTCCGACGCTTCACCCATTGCAGAGGGGGCCACTGCGCAGGATTGGAAAGGCTACAGAAAGTTGCAGTCTCAGCCAAATTGATGTCGGACATTGTCCACTCCAGCTCCAAATGCATCTTCGATAGCCGATGATCAGAGATAGGGCATCGATCACTAAGTATCCCCATCACCCAGGACACGCACTCTTCTCATTGCTACCGTCAGGGGGAGTTAACGGTGCCTGATCACACACGTTCAACATTTCAGATACAGTTTCTTACCCTCCGCCATCAAATGTCTGAATAGAAAATGAGCTCATATATACGCCCACATAATTCCCCTCCCTTTATCAACTACGTATACATGGAAAAATACGTAATTAATATTGACATATATTCTCAATGAAATTTATTCTTTTATAACTTTGTATTTTCTGTCTCAATGCCACAAGACAACAAATGTCTGGATATGTGGTAGTGATATTAAACCTGATTCTGACATCCACACCTTCAAACACACGACGGTCCCTCCCAGGACCCTCGGTAATCAGACTCTCCGAACTCATCCACCTACCCCCTCCCATCACCTCCACAAACACGCCCAGCCACAGCTCCCTTTTCAGATCTGTTACTGATTACGTCTCCGAGCCCCTCGTCCACCCCAATCCTTTCTCTCTAAACAATTATCACCCCCTCCGACAGCAACATCACCTCCAATGGTATCCACACCACACCCCTCCCTGGCCCCTCATCGAATGCCCCCTCTCCACACGCTGATTCTTAACATCACTGTTCTCTGATTCTCATTCCAGATGTCACTGTCTCTCTGCAAGATACCGTTATGGGTTTGGTGCTTCGCCCCGACTAGATTGACAGCCGTGCGAAAGGATGAAGGTGGTTAAGAGGGGGATTATTGTGGGTATGGCGTCTGTCCAATGATAGCTGGTAAGTCTGGCATTACCCCACGGACAGGTTATCCTCCTGCGCTCTATTAACTCAGACCTATCTAACCTCACGGCATGTCATGCCAATATGGTGGAAGAGAACATTTGGGCTGTAGACCCACGTTAGTAATGTGACTTCTTGCATTTTCCCTGACGGTGTACCGCTCCGGTTCCACACGACCCTCGCCGCACCCCAGGCGGCGTCACTATCAGCTGACAGTTTTCCACAGAGTGGCTCAGTGTTGGAAGGGAAAAGGCGTGAGTTGTTAGCGTGGGTGTGTCAGCATGCTGTTTTCACTGCCCTAGGAGCTGGTTATTCCCGGTGGGGCTGAATGTACCTTCCCAATGAACAGTCGGATTTGACAGCAGCGAGCGTTTGACAAGAGATGCAGACCAAGTTAATGCAAACAGCGCTGGCTTTATTGATTCATGCAGTTAATTTGTGAAATGGCTATACCACCGCGGGGCAGATGTCAGAAAGGCAGTGTGTTCAGTAGTGAGCTCCGAGGAGCTGCCACATGCCGTGGAAAAAGAAATATTAGAACCCCTGCTACCATCAGAGTACACGAGAGTGTTTACAGTTACATCAACACAGAAGGTGGATCATATCAAACATCCGCCGGCTGTTCTGCTCAGTATTTACGCAGCTCTGGTGCCGAAAACCCGTGCGGTCCGACAGAAGTGGCCCGTGTCTCTTGATTTTCCGCCGTGCACTCGCATAAGAGACACAGACATCCACTCGAACCTCAAACGTCAGTCTGGGATTCCTCGCGGTTTTGGACGTGTTCTCTATCGTACTGTTACACCGGGAATGAAAGAGATCCTCGGAAACGTCCAATCTGTCTGGTAATCGTGACAAATCGAACCAGGCCGAAAAGGGAATATCATTCCTGGGCCACATCGCATTACAAAGGTCAGATAGTCCTGTGTCAGCCGAAGGACCACAGTTGCCAACGTCCCAGAACTGAGCTTCGAATACAGCCACTCTGCGGCCCCTGTGAGAGTAGGTGATGATCCCACACGGGTTGGTGACGGGTATTCGATGTCTGGCATTACCCCACGGGTGAACAGGCCAGTGCTGAGATTACTGAGTAGTGGTGTTGGGAGTGAATTAACAGTGGAGAGCATGTAGAAAGCGGCGTTTTACAGGAAGCAAGCGAGGATACAAAGCGTCCTCGTTGGGCTCACGTGGCCGGGCAGTCGAATCTGCCGGTGGCAACGAACCATATCTCCTGACTGAAAGATATAACGGAGAGTTGAGGGGAATGTTCCTGAGTGTGGAAGAGCTGTCCCTTTACTAAAAGTATTGTTCTCATCATCAGTAAACTGGTCCCCCTCCAAAGAAAAAAAAACAGCGGCGTCACAGAAGCTACGGGTGACTTATTGCTAGAATTTTCTAATCTAGAAACTCCCGTGTCTGTAGTCTGACTTCCTGCGCCCATGGGATTCGTTGTTTCCGCCCTCACAAGCAAAATCACATCCCTTCAAAATTGTAGTGACCACAGGTGTACACAATCCTGCAGGCGAAGTCTAAACAACACCATGGATAGTTGTACGGTGACCTCCCAACTCTGGGTGCCAATGATTTTACAGCAACAGGGCACCGGGTCAGACATCTTCACCATCTCTCTGTCTGTGTCTCCAATCCCACCGATCCGCCTACATTTATCCAGAGGGATCCATTGTATGTCACCTTTCAGCTATCTTACAATTTGTGACCCTGTCAGTCCTCTTTTTTACCTGTTCAAAACACCTTGTCAAATTTATGGAACGTGATTTTCCTTCTACAAAGACACCCTGGTTATGCCTAATTACTTCAAACTTTCCAAATAGAGGTGGATCCTGTATCCCAATACCTGCTTCGGTAACTACCTCGCCTCATGAACTGGAGGGAAATCTTGCAGACAGGTTTGATAGAGCAGACGGGCAACGGAAACATAATTCGGGAGGGGAATGGGATATGTCAGAGGAGAAAACGGTGGGGGGACATTGTGAGGAAGGAGAGGCAGTGAACTTACAGACAGTAGGTTGGATTGTACTGCGCCTATTTTAATGCAAGAAGAGTGGGAACAAAGGAGCTGTATTTCGAGAGCAGCTCAGTACATGGAACTACGGAGTTATGGCCATAACTGAGGCTTTGTTGTTACAAGTGCAGGAATCACTTCTGGATATTACACTGCTTCTATGTTTCAAACGGGACTGGGTGAAATGTGCAAGAGTTGGATAATCTCATAGCAGCACAAATGGAGGAGTCGTGATCGGATCATTCAGTGAGTTAATGTGAATGGAGGCAGAATCCGGAAGAGTAGATATGCTATTGGAAGTATGAAGTAGACGGACCAATTAAATAGCCAAATAACGACCGAGGAACAATTCAGGAGATTGATTTTGGAAATAGGTAAGCATAAAGACGTTTACTATTGTGACATTAACTTCCCTTATATTGAATGGAACCTCCTTAGAGAAAAAGGTTTAGATTTGCAGAATCTGTTTGAGGAACACATAAGTGGTTTCGACTCATTAGTGGCAGTACATCTGAAGGAAACGCCATATTAGACTAATGAACCAGGTCACCTGCCATATGTCCCGATGCGATACCGCCAGACCTCCTATCACAGACAGTGACCGTAACTCCTATTCTTTACCCTGTCTTTGAATGAGGATAGGAAGAGACGGTATTATAAATCAGTTGATTGGTGGGAAAGCGAATTACAATGCTATTAGTCAGGAAGTTGGAAACGTAAATTGGGAAGAGATATACACAGGGTAATGAACAACTGAACTGTGTATTTTTTTTTTTAGTAAGAGCTAGAATGTTCTTCTGGATAGGTTTGTCCCATTGAGACAGGGTCGGCAATGGTAGAGTAACTGAGTCATGGTTGATAAGAGATAGTCCAGAGAGAGGAAGAAGCAGATTTAAGATTTAGGAAGCAGGGATCCGAGAGGTTTCAAATGAACTACAAGATGGCTAGGCAGGAGCTTAGAAACCCAAAGGTAATTTACACCTATGTGAAGATCAGACGGATGACTGCATAGGACCGATCAGGAATAACAGAGGAAATATGCCCCTGAGATCGGCTCAGACAGTGAAGGTCAATAGACAATAGACAATAGGTGCAAAGTAAACCATTCGGCCCCTCGAGTCTGCACCGCCATTCTGAGATCATGGCTGATCATTCATTATCAATAACCAGTCCCTGCCTTGTCCCCATATCCCTTGATTCCCCTATCCATCAGATATCTATCCAGCTCCTACTTGAAAGCATCCAGAGAATTAGCCTCCACCGTCTTCCGAGTCAGTGCATTCCACACCTCAACAACTCTCTGGGAGAAGAAGCTCTTCCTCAACTCTGTTTTAAATAACTGATCTCTTATTCTCAATCCATGCCCTCTGGTACTGGACTCTCCCAACATCTGGAACATGTTTCCTGCCTCAATCCTATCAAATTTTTTAATTATCTTAAACGTTTCAATCAGATCCCCTCTTAATCTCCTCAATTCAGCGTGTACAAGCCCAATCTCTCCAATCTCTGCGTAAGACAGCCCTGCCATCCCAGGAATCAACCTAGTGAATCTACGCTGCACTTCCTCAATTGCCAGAATGTCCTTCCTTAAACCTGGAGACCAAAACTGTACACAATATTCCAGGTGTGGTCTCACCAGGGCCCTGTACAAATGCAAAAGGACATCCTTGCTCTTGTAGGACATCCTTGCATTTGTAGGACATCCTTGCGCTTGTAGGAGATCCTTGCTCTTGGTCCTTGGTCCTTAGTGTATATTTTCTTTCAGTGTTCACAATTGAGAGGGAATTTTTCAAATGTGAGCATGAGGTAGAAGAGGCTGATATGCTTGAACATATCAATGATCAGAAAGAGGATGAGCTTAAATTTTCGATAACATTAGGGTACATAAATTCCTATTGACGGAGGGGATGTATCCCAGTTTTCTACTGGAAGGTGTGGAAGATACTGCTGCGCCTTCGGTAATGACCTTTCTGTGACATCTGGCTATTGCAATAGTATCATAGGATTGGACGTTGCCCGCTGTTATTCCTTTGACCAAGGAAAGAAACAGGGAAAACGCTGGAAATTACAGACCAGTAGGCCCAACGTACGTGCAGTCAAACTGTTGGAGGATATATTTCGACAGTATCTCTGGACAGTTGAAGAACGATAGTCTGATCATGGCTGTCAGAGGGGCAGGACATGTCTCAGGAACGGAATCAAATTCTTAATTATTAGACAAAGCACACTGATGAAGATTTTAGGAAAACTTTCTCAGCTATGGGCGGCAGCCAAACGTGGCTGCTGTAGATAGAACTAGCTTACCCACAGAAAACAGAGTGTGGTAACAGGTGGAGGGTATTTCGCTTGGAGGTCGGTTGCCAGTGGTGTTCCGCAGAAATCTGTTCGGGAAGCGGGTGATTAGGCTGTTCAATTTCCAGATGACATTTCGGGATAGTGTGGATTATGATGTAGGTTACAACAGGACAATAAAGAATGCAAAGTTGGTCTAGAGAATTGGCAAACTCTGAGCTCAATGTGGAAAAGTGTGAAGTGATACACTTTGCAAAGTTGAATTTGAATGCAAAATGCAGGGTTCAGGACAAGTTCATTATCAGAATGGAAGAACAGAATCATCTTTAGTTTCATGCTCATAGACTCATCAAAGTTGACACGCAAGTTGAACAGGTTGTTATGAAACTGTATGAGATGTTGGCCTCAGTCGTCGAGGGGTTGACTTCAAAGCCGCGAATAATGTTGCTGCTCATTTAATCTTGGGATATTGTGCTCAATTCTGATCGCTTCATTACAGAAAGTATATAACAGTTTTCGAAGCTGAAAAACGGAGATTTACCAGTATGCTGCCTTGACTAGAGGGATATTCATATGAGGATAGGTTTAGCGAGTTATGGCTTTTCGTTTTACAGTGAAGTGGGTGAAAGGCGACTGCATAGGGTTGTACAAGTTAAATGGCATAGGTCATGTGGATGGCCAAAGACATTTTTCCCAGTGTGGAAATAATGATCTGGAGATATAATTTTAAAGTATTTAGACGGAGGTATAGGGGCTGCCTGGCGTATATATTTACACATAATGGTGGGTTGGTGGAACATGGTGTCAGGAGTCCTGTTAGAGACAAATCTATCAGGAACATTTAAGAAACTCTTAGACACATGAATAATAGAAAAAAAAGACGGCTCTTAGGACTGGAGGTCTTGAGTTGGCAACAAGCCAGGTTAAAGGGCGAACATAGAGGTCTAGTGTTCCATATTTTCTGTTCCTGACTGACCATCAGCATGAGTTCCAACTGATACCGCAGCGTCTCTGATTCATTAACCGACCCGATCACAGTCACAACATTCCCCTGCACTTACCCTTGCGACAAATGATCGAACTTCACTGACTTCCTAATCGTGGTTGTGGAAAAAACAAATAAAGAATTAGAGACCACACATCAACCAGTTAACTGTAACCAACTCTTCCCTTATCACCGCCACCCGACGCCTGAACCCTTCCAAAGATGCTCAGCGACAGCACCGGGATACCAGCCTACCTTCCCTCTGGGCACACTGACCCCTTAGAAGTCAACATCAACAACCCCACCAAATTTCTTCCCTCTTGATGCCGGAACCGGAGAGTTCCCGGGAACACTGACCAAGCTTCTCCCTAGGGAAACACAGTATAGCCTTTCACATGTTTCACCCCTCGGAGGAGCAGTGTGATGAGCGCGCCTTCCATCTCACAGTGCCGGAGCGTTCCCACCATTCCGTAGGCACGGACACCCAACCGATACTGCAGCGGCTCTGGTACATTTACCGCCCCGCTCGCACACAGAACATTCCACATCCAATTACACTCTTTTAACTAAAGCTGCAGACCTGTTTCAAGGATAAAATGAAGGTATAAAATTAGCGAGAGACTCTCAGCTCGACGATAGATGTAGTTTTGAAGAATGAGCTGGAAAATCATGGACCATTGAATGGCCTGGTTAGAGTAGCTGGAGAGAGGACATTTCCTATGGGGGATTGGGGATTAGGGCAGAGTGCGTAGCCTAAGAGAGGATGAAGAATCCCTTTCACTAGAACATAGAAGATAGAATAGTACAGAACAGTGCAGACCCTTCAGCCGCAGTGTTGTTGTCGACTCTTAAACCCTGCCTCCCATATAATCCTCCAGCTTAATAGAACATTCTGTAGTACAGCACAGCACATGAGGATCAGAAGATGCTGAATTTGAAGAACTCATTGCCATGGATGTGGAGGCCATGTTTGTGATTTTATTTAATGTGGAGTTTGATCGGCTTTTGATTCGTAAAGGTAACAACGTACAGAGATTAAAACAGGAGAAATGAGGTGAGCAGGATAACAAATGAGGCAAGATAAAATGGTGGAGAGTCTCGATGGGCCGAATGGTTCAGTACTTTTCCCACATCTCATGATCTTATCGAAAACTAATTATAAATCGTCTGTGTACCACTACCTGCTGATGAGATTTTTGAGTCATTATTGAGCGTGAAACTTTGGAGTATCTTGTGATAACTCAGTCTCAGGCCAGCAGTGTTTTGTACTGGGCAGATCTTGACTGAGAAATCTGTCCGGAAAAATGGAAAAGCTTAAGAATTTATTGCAGGGCTCTGTGATCGAACAGCATTCAGCCATTCACTTTTAGAGTCGAGGACAGTTGTTCAAACGGTCCCTTCCCTTTGAAAGAGCAGCGTGAGGAGATGCGATTCACCACGGGAGAGTTTCCAACCCTCTGTCAGCGTGAGCACCCTAATGATACATAGCCTCTGACTTATTTATCGCCTCGCTCACAGGGACTATCTTCCTCATACATTTACTCGCCAATTCCGAGCCTTTGGCCGCTAATTGTTTTTTGGCGCCAGAATCTGAAGAAGCCTCAGTCATGTGCACCGAGGTGAACCCAGAGACGTGGTTCACTGCTCATTCAGCAGGACATACACAATGCCGCCTCGCACAACACGGGGATTCATGGTGCCTTCATGCGAGGTGTTGTCTTTAGATGGGACAGTGATAATGGTCTGATTCTGACAGTGCATGAAGTGACTTTGCAGGAAGGTGGGACAAAGATGCTGACTAACTGTGTCTGGGCATCCAGAATGGGACACTACATGGTGGCTCTGCTTTATGCTCTCCGTTGTCTTGGAGCACCAGCAATGAAATTCAGATCTATTGCCCGGGAGAGGGATTGGGATAGGGAAGAGTGGTTGTTGGTTAACCTGGGTGAAATCTCGTGTTTCACTTTCCAGTGCTGTATCTGCATGGGGTTAAGACATTTGTTATTGGTGATGTGGTGATAGTGATGGATTCACACACGGAGTAAGTGTTCCTCTCACCACGGGAGTGAGGTTGTCCTGTGTGGAGGCATGCTGCTGTCATTGGATATTGGGAAACTTTGGGATTGGATTAGGAAGATGTGCACATGACATGTTGACTCCCGAAACATGGTTTCAGCACATTCTAGGAAAGTGTTAATTAGGCTGCCTGGTAATCTAGAAAACACTTGTGAGAGAAAATCCTCAGCCGCTTGGCCACTGTTCGCACAAAAGACCCAACTAAATGCCTCGCTGTGTGACCTACCTCAAGCAGGAATACACGAAGAAGTTGGAATTATGGACAGGGACATTCTGCTCTGTGAGCGTGCGGATGAAATCAAGTGCGTCGGTCATGATATCCCTAAGGTTAATCCTGGCAAACACATCCATCATCGGGAAAGGAGTGATAAACACCTGAAAGGTACAAACACCGTAAAATGGGAACAGGAAATTGCAGTTCACCGGCCCCCCTCTCTCGGCCCAGTTGTTCCATTCAATCAGGTGTCAAGTCACATCTGAGATCACATTGCAGTTCTACTCGCCGCCCAGCTTCCGGACCCGCGATACTTCCCCCTGCAGCCCCTACACCTCTTCTCCCTTTAGATCTCGGGACATAAACTACCCGTTAGAAACATACCCAACATGGCTCACTGCATCTACCTCAGGTTCAGATTCAGATACACTGATTTATCACACATGCTCGCCTTTTTTCAGACCGGCCTGTCGTTTCCTCAAAGAATACCTGCATATTTGTCAGGCATGATTTCCCGTTAATATAATCATGCTATGTTCGTCCTTTTGCACCGTGTGCATTTAAGTAACCCAAACCCTTCCTTCATATTGGACAGCAAAAGCATCTTGAAGTGCCGAATTCCACACCCTCCTGGAGAACATTGACATTATTCGGTGCTGACAGATCTCTGGGACTTAATCTCAAACATCTGAACCAACTCCAGTTTTTCCTCCTGGTCAAGTACTTGTGTCTGATTTCAGATGCTGATAAAGAAGTTACATTCAGACGATTCTGCTTGACTCCTTCCTGAACACCTGCCTCTCTAGAGATTGAGGGGGATGGGGGTCAGACACAATACAACGTATTGTCCGCTTTCAGCTGGTACTCACTCGTGGGTTGGTTGCTGTTGGAGGATTGTCCCAGAGCTCTTCAGGAAGCATGTAGTAGATTACAGGCCCTCCATGCTCGGTGAATGAAACGAGAACTTGTCCAGTCAAATGGATCTCCATCCCTAAAAGTGTTGTAGAATATTAAAATCCTTAATGCATGTCTTTGGAAATACTAATATACTAAAGCGTTAGTTTAAATACAAACCCTACGTTCTGCAGTGTTGTGACTACATTACAAGCTATTTTAAGATCAATCTGAATCTTCACTCCCACACAGACCTCCATATGCTTATCAAGGAGTTTCCTAAGTGATCTACTGTGCCTGCCTCTGACACCACCCTGGGCAACACACCACAGGCGTTCTCAATAACCATGTCAATTTCTGCTGCAGGTTTAATGGATCTGTGGCGCGGATCCCCACTTTCCTTCAACAATCTAACTTCACACTTGGCGGGGTTGAACAACATCTACTCTTTTTTAGCCTACCGCCACATTCTGTCTCTGTCCTCCTGCAGCCTACAGCAATACACATTATCTCCAAGTCAGCAAAGCTTCTTGTCATCTGCAAGCTTAATATTCCAATTTACACTGCCTCATCCAGTTCATTCTGACTCATGGAGTCATCGAGTTATAGAAGAGAACAGCACAGAAACAGGCCATCCGGCCTATCTGCTCCGTGCTGAACGAGTTAAACTGCTCGATTCATTCGATCACCACTGGGATCCTAACCCTTCATACTCCCCCCATCTATGTTAGTATCCAAATTTCGCTTAAACTTTGAAGACGAGCTCGCATGCACCAATATTTGCTGCCAGGTCTTTAAACATTGCCATAACTTTTGAATGAAGACAGATCCCCTCAAACTTTTCAACTTTCACTCTAAACCTCTGCTTGCATTCCCACCTAGCCTCAGTGGAAAACGCCTGAATGGTTCAACGTATCTATACCCATCATAATTATTAAACCTCTGTGAAATTTCCTCTAAATATTCTGTATTCCAGAAATTAAAGTCCTAACCAATTCAATATTCCCTTATAGCTAAGGTACTTAAGACCCAGGAATTCCCTATAAAAATTCTTCTGTCCACTTGCAACCTTGTTTATTTCTCAGTTTTGACAACATAAACATAACTTCGCATCTCCTTTACTCAATACTTTTATTTAAGACCAATCTACAAACAACTTTTATTACGACCCGATCAACCTGTGACGCTATTTTCAGTCAATTATGGACCTGTATTCCCAGATCCCTTTGCTCTGCCGCACTCTTCAGTGCCCTGTCTTTCACTGTTTAAATCTACTGTAGCTGGTCCGACCGAATTTGCAAATCTCACACTTGACTGAATTAAATTCCATCTGCCGCTTTAGGCCCAATTTCCAGCTCGCCCAAATCCCACTGCAGTCCATGACCTTATTCCTCACTGTCTACTACATTCCCGATCTTAGTGTGGTCCCTGAATTTTACGAATCGAGTTAACCACATTATCATTCAGATCCTTTAGATAGATGGCAAATGACAATGGATACCGCATCAATCCCTACGGCTCTCTGCTAGGCACAGGTCTCCAGCCAAAGAGGCAACAAAGTACTTCGCTTCTCCACAAAGCCAGTGTCTAATCCAAATTACTACCTAATCTTGAATGCATCGAAACTTCTTGACCAAACGCCCACGCGGGACCTTCTCAAATGGAATACTGAAATCCATGTATACAATGTCCATAGCCTTGCTTTCTTCATCTTTAGGGGCAACGGCCTCAATAATGTATAGGCAATAAACTAAGCTGATTAATCCTCATCCATGTTAAAACAGATACTTATGTATCCATTTGATTAGAATACCTTCAACTAATTTTGCCACTATTAGTAACCGGCTGACCGCCCTATAGTTTCCTGCTTTATGATTACAGCAACATTACCTATACTCCAGTCCTCTCATACATCACATACTGCTGACTATCGCTTCTAACACGCCGGTAATGGTTCCACTTGGATCCCTAAGTTGTGACAGGGCAACAAACACGTTCTCCTCTGTGTAGATGTTGCCGCTTTGCCTCTGTGCTATAAATGCTGTAGCGGTCTACTGACTAAATACAGATGAAAAAGAAAAATGATTTATGACCTCCCCACTTCTTTTGACTACACACATGGAATACCATTCAGTTTTTCCATAGGACTAAATTTTGTACTTGGCAATGCTTTTGTTCTTAACATATATGTAGTATCCCCGATCATTCCCCTTTACTTGTCTTTTGGGGAAAACTCATGCCTTCCTTTGGCGCTCCTGATCCCTTTTTATGTGTTGCATTGCATTAGGGTTACTCCATAAATACATATGTTGTTCCTACCTGCTTATACGTGATATACATCTCCCGTTCTTCTCAGCCTGCGCCTCCACATCTCTAGATAACCACGGTTTTCTACACTTGTAATTTTTACCTTTTACATACAAGCATTGTACTCTCATAACGACAATTTTCAAAGCCTCCAACTTATCAAATACATAACTGTCTGAAACAGCCTGTCCCAGTTGACAGACGACAGATTCTTTCTGTTACCATCAAAATTGAGTGTTCTCCTACCTTCCGAGTTTTGCTGTTTGAAATAGCGGTACAGTGGTACCATGTTAGCTCCTTGAAAGAAGACCCGGCCGACGTGCATTCCAACCCAGACCGATTCATTGTAACGGCGGAACTGTGGACGGAGGATGGAGTTCTTACTGTATGGATTTGTAAGAGGGGTTCGGTGATGTGTGTTTCGGAATTGAGGAGGGAAGCTAGCTGACGGGGAGGCAGAACGATATGAGCATAGCAACGGACAGAATGTCATGACACTCACCAGCGTAAGGGCTTAAAGTGGCAGAAATTCCTCTGAACAGATACACTCAGTAATGCGCACTTGTATCAATAGTCCCTTCTTGGTCCGAAGGTACCCTGGCAAGGCGGCAGCGTATTGTAACAACCAATGTAGAGTTTTATAGAACTCTCAAATGGGTTCAATTCCCCGCCGTCCACATCATCATTCTCGGCTGTAAAGAATTCTCCGTTCTCCCCGTGATCGCGTGGGTTTTCTCCGGGTACTCTGGTGTCCTCCCATATTACAAGGACGTATTGGTCATGGATAGTCATTGGTGGGAAGATATGTTGGCATTCGAAGTGTGCCAATCTTGGCGAATTACCGCAGAATATCCTCAGAATGTGTTGGCCGCAAACGATAACGACGGATTTACTGTCTGTAACAATGTAGCTGTGACAAATCAAACATAGAACAGGGAACAGAGAGAAGTAGAGGAACAGGCCCTTCGGCCTACTACACTGTGCTGGGTCAATTAAAATCTTAATCAACTGGCTAACTATAATATGTCCCTCTCTCTTCACGGTGTCCATACTCTTAACATCTTCCTTCAGATGTCTATCTAAATGCCTGGGAAAAATCTCTAATGTAACTGTTTCCACTAAAATGAAAAGGTTGAAAGGGATATTGTATGAAGAAAGTCTGGCAGCTCTTGGGCTGTATTCCCTGGAGTTCAGGAGAATGAAGGGGATCTCCTAGAAACATTTAGAATGTTAAGATGCCTGATCAGAGTAGATTTGGCAATGTTATTTCCCATGGCAGAGGATTCGAAGATAATTTGCTCCGACTTCGGAATTGAAACTGAAATGCGGAGAAATTACTTTAGTCATAGCGTGGTAAATCTGTAGAATATGTTGCCACAAGCGGCTTTGGAGGCAAAGTCACTGGGTGTATTTAAGGCAGAGATAAATACTTTCTTGATTAGTCAGCGCATCAAAGGGTATTTCTATTGCTATATTTTATGGCCTTATGGTCTAACAACACAGGTCGCACACTTGAAGCATTCAGCGCACTCGGGGTGAAAAACATTGTAAAATCCCATGGAGACATAGAGAAGTACAACGCAAGCCCGTCAGCACATCTAATCCATGCAGTGACCAGCTGAACTGTTACTGCAGTCGATCTGCACCGAGACCAAAGACTTACATACCTCATCATCCATGTAATGATCTAATCTTTGCTTAAACGATCAAATCCAGTTCGCTTGCATCACTTGTGCGGGTCGCTCATTCCACACTCTCATGATCCTCTCAGTGAAGAGGTTTTTCCTCATGTTCCTTTTAAACTTTAAACTTTTCAACATTCACACTGGACCCAGGATGCTGGTTGTAGTCCCAGTCAATCCCAGTGGAAAAAGTACTCCTCTCGTAACATTGTAAACATCTTTCAAAACCACTCTCAATCTTTTAAGTAATACTCATGAAACTTTTTACACTATTTCCTTGTAATGCAGATGTTCCAGTCGCGGCAATATCTTTGTAAATTTTCACTGCTTCAATCTTAATTACATCTTTCCTTTATGAAGGTGACCACAACAGCAGAAAATACTCTAGATTGTGCTTAACCAACGTCTGAAACCTGTTCAATTAAACATCTCATCTCCAGCACTCAATACATTGATTAATGAAGGCCAATGTGTTGAACGATTTTTCTACGACCGTATCTGCACATGACGATGCTTTCAACGAACTAAGAACTGTATTCCAGATCACTTTGCTCTACCACATTCTTCAGTGTCCTGAGGTTTGTTTAGTCCTGCCAAAGTGTAAAGCCTCGAACTTGTGTGCATTATGTTCTACCTGCCATATTTTAGGCGATTTTGCCAGTTGGTGCATATTCCACTGGAAGCCAAGATAGTCTTCCTCGCTGTCCACTACAACCCCCAGACTTGGTGTCATCGGCATTTTACTGATCAAGTTAACCACATTATCATCAGTCGCTTTGATATAGATGAAAGAAAACAACAAAGAACACAGCACAGTTTATAACACATCAATACTCCCCGGCCCCAGTCTGAGAGGCAACTATCTGCTGCCACTACCTGGTTTCTCCCACAACGCCTTGCCTTCATCCATTTATTTTCCTGATAACTTCCTCTAAAACTCTAAAAAATGGTTAGAAATAAACTACCAGGCACAAGCCCATGCCGATGGTACTTAATTAGTCAACGTCTATCCAAATACTTCTACATCAGGTCCCTTGGAATAACTTCCAGTAAAGTTTCCTCAACTGACGTCAGAAATTCCGGCCTATAATTTTGTGCTTTATGCTTAAAGCCTTAAAAACAGTGGAATAACATTGGTTATCCTCTCATCCTCTGGGATCTCTCCAATTTGCAAAGGACGTTTTCAATGCTTCTGCTCAGGCACAAGCAATATCTGAGTTGGTTGCCTGTGGCGTCTGAGAGAACACATTGTTAGGTCCTGGGTATTTATCCAGTCTGGTAAGCCTCAGGTTATGAAGTGTCTGCCGCTTGGCTTCACTTCCAAAGAATCCGTGTGCAAATCTTTATGAAAAACAAATGCATAAAAAGGTACTTAAGATCTCCCCCATCTGTTCTGGCTCTACACGTGGATTCTAATCTTCCAGGCAGGCAAATTTGGATCCTTGGCAATCCCTTTGTTCTTAACATTTCTGTATAATTGCTTAGGGTTCACCTTGCCTACTCGTTATCCCTTCGTTTAGCCCTCCTGAATCCTTTCTCAAGAGTTATCTTGCAATTCCTGCACCCCATAATCACCTCATTGGTTCCTACTTGGTTATACTTGTGACGTACCGTTTTTTTTTTCTTTTTCATAATCAAGGCTTCAATAACTTTTGAAAACCAGGTTTCTCTACACCTGTTATTCTTACATATTATTCTGACATACGCATAGAAGTTTTGTGGTCTCACTATGTTGTATTTGAAGCCCTTCTACCGACAGACAAAAAAAATCCTCACAATTGACGGCCTCCTGCAAACTTTTTGTTATTACCGCCTCTCACGTGAAACACATCAGTGTTAGTTCTAAAACTTTTAAACCAATAATGACTTCACTCAGCTACCGCTCCTGCAACGAAAGCATTCCGAATGCGCGCAAATTCCTACTAGATCACGGACCCACTAATTCAATAAACATCTGGTAAAGCTTCTTCGTACTCTCTCCAAATGACACATCTTTCCTATAGTCCTTAATTTACTCTTCACCCTTCCCTCCCTGAGTGAAGTGGGGCCATGGTGGGTTGTCAGCTGGCTGCTGTTCTCAAGCTTCGTCTGACTCCCCGGTGCTGACGGATAAGCAATTCCAGGGTTGAAAACCGATGATGGAGGAGAGGAGACAATTCATCCCTACGGCCTGAAGAATAATGCCTTGGACGGGAATCTGCACGTGGCGGTGTCGGGTAATTGGTGGCTCAAGTGTCAACATTGAACAATAACCTGTGACAGGGAGGTTCTCGGGAGAACAGATGTGGCTGAAGGAGAGATGGGACGTCCGGTGGAAGGAGGAGGAGAGAAGTAATAATCAGCGATCACATTACCTGATAATCCGGAGTGGTGCAGAGGACATCATATCCCCAACAAGGACTGGAAGCAAAACCACAATGACAGAATCAGAAGCTCAATAGACAATGCAGACAAGCACCCCACACATTCCACAAAACAGTGGATTCTCTGATGTGTGCCATCAGAAGAGAAGGGCTCTCAGATCAAACCCGACAGTGTAACAAGGTGCGACATTGAGAGAGCCGTGAGCTAAACATGGGGGATGTTATCTGGTGGGAGGCTGGTTTGCAGAAGGGCGCGGAGTTGGAGAGGGGAGCGCGATTGAATATTGTTAAAGGAGCTCGGTTCGAGGCTCTCATATGGTATGTTGCCGAATGTCTACGTTTACTAATGTGACTCGGGACATATACTTAATCCGAGTAGCAAACATGAGGAAGTCTGCAGATGCTGGAAATTCAAGCAACACACACAAAATGTTGGTGGGACGCAACAGGACAGACAGCATCTATAGCGAGAAGAGCTGTCGACATTTCGGGCCGAGATCCTTCGTCAGGACCAACTGAAAGGAAAGATAGTAAAAGATTTGAAAGTAGGAGCGGGAAGGGAAAATGCAAAATGATAGATGAAGACCGGAGGGGGTGGGGTGAAGCTGAGAGTCAGACGGGTGATCGGCAAAAGGGATACAGAGCTAGAGAAGGGAAAGGATCATGGGACGGGAAACCTAGGGAGGAAGAAAGGGGGAGAGGAGCACCAGAGGGAGATGCAGAATAGACAGAGTGATGGGCAGAGAGAGAAGAAAACTAAATATATCAAGGATAGGATAAGACGGGGAGGAGCATTAACGAAAGTCAGGGAAGTCAATGTTCATGCCATCAGGTTGGAGGCTACCCAGCCGGTATATAAAGTGTTCCTGCAACCTGAATGTGGGTTTATCATGACAGTCGAGGAGGCCATGGATAGATGTATCAGAATGGGATGGGGCGTGGAAATAAGATGTGTGGCCTCTGGCATATCCTGCTTTCTTTGGCGGACGGAGCGTAAGTTCTCCCATTTCCCGCACATCTGCCTGCACCTCATCCGCCCACCACAGCACTCAGGATGGGATTCACCTTGTCCTCACCTACCACCCCACCAACCTCCGGATCCAACGTAGAATTCTCCGTCGTTTCCGCCACCTCTGAGGGGATCCCACTACCAAGCACATCTTTCCCTCCCCACCCCTTTCTGCTTTTTGCAGGGATCTATCACTACGCAACTTCCTTGTTCATTCATTCCCCCATCCTTTCCCATCGAGCTCCCTCCTGGCACTTATCCTTGCAAGTGGAACAAATGCTACACCTGCCCTTACACTTCCTCCCTCACTACCATTCAGGGCCCCAGAACGTCCTTCCAGGTGAGGCGACACTTCACCTGTGAGTCGGCTGGTCCAGAGCTGCGGTCCGGACAAAATACTGTGTCCGGAGCTCCAGGTGTGGCCTTTTATATATTGGTGAGACCCGATGAAGACTGGGAGACCGCTCGCTGAACACCTACACTCGGTAAGCCAGAAAAAGCAGGATCTCCCAGTGGCCTCAAATTTTAATTCCATGTCCCATTCCCATTTCGATATGTCTATCCATGGCTCCCTCTAATGTCAAGATGAAGCCACACTCAGGTTGTAGGAACAACCTTATATACTGAATGGGTAGCCTCCATCCTGATGTCATGAACATTGATTTATTTAACTTCCGTTAATGGGCCTCCCCTTCTTACCCCATCACTGTTATATTTAGTTTATCTCTCTTTCTCTCTCTCCCCGTCAATCTGCCTGTTCTCCATCTCCCTTTAGTGCTCCCCTCCCCTTTCTTTCTCCCTAAGCTTCTCGTCCTGTGATCCTTTCCCTTCCCTAGCTCTGTATCCCTTTTGCCAATCACCCTTCTGGCTCTCAGATTCACCCCACCCCCTCAGGTCTTCTCTTATTATTTCGCATTTTCCCCTCCCCCTCCTATTTTTAAATCTCTCACTATCTTTCCTTTCAGTTGGACCTGACGAAGGGTCTCGGCCCGAAAAGTCGACAGCCCTTCTCCCTATAGATGCTGCCTGGCCTGCTGTGTTCCACCAGCATTTTGTGTGTTGTTTAATCCGAGTACACAGTTGTCGTTCTTTCCCCAGTTTCCGTAGCACGGCAAACCAGGATTTTAGCGATGTGGATTGGTGAGGCGGAGATTGTGAATGCCAGCAGGTTTGGGAAGGGAGGCTGTTCAAGGAAAACTGATGGAAGGTGGGGGGCGAGTCAGGCAGTGCCTGGTCCGAGGCAGGACAGGGCACTGAGGGAGCACTGGGCAGTGATAGAAGGCATCGGGATAGAGCGGCAGATGTGGCAGAACAGCGGAAGGAAAGGAATTTGGCTCACGTCTCACCCTTTGCTCAAGCCTTCCACGCTGACCAGCGAGGCACCAAGCAGAAGCACAGGCAGCATGTTTACCCTGTGGGAAACAGAAACAGTCACTATCCAGTATTTGCCATTCACAGGGTTATACAACAAACTGTCCATCCGCCCGGCAAGGTAATTCTAGTATCATTGTATTGTATTGCTTTGTATGGTATTGTAGTGTATTGTACTGATAAACATTTCGTAAATTTACTATAATGCCACAGTTTTAGTTGGTTCACCTCAACTGAGGATGCAGAGCCAGAGTATCTCTACCTAACCACTATCCCTCCCACTCAACCGCAGCGCAGTCTAGTTAGCATCCTTGCCACCAGCAGAGCTAGCCCTAATTGTTTCCGGTCACTTTACTATCCTGGTGAGCCTCTCAACCCGTCTCTTGAATCTATATCAGTTGATATTGAAACATGGGATAACATTCCCACTGTGTGAACTATCCATACCCTCCATTGTTTAGAACACATCAGGTAGACTCCTCCGCGCCAGGAAAATACAGAAAGCCTGCAGAGTTTCTGTTAGAGAGATGCGGAAGGAGGAAATGCGATAGAATAAGCGGGAGAGGAAAAGTGATTAAGTGGAAGTGGACGAACGCGGTAAGAAAGGTTGAGGTTCCGGCTGGTCGGACACAAGGAGAGAGTTTGGTGCAGAGTGTAAAAATAAGCTTTGCACTGTACCTCGTACATGAGACAAACCAATTCAGTCAAATCTCAACCGAGCAGAGATATTTCATTTCTAAAGCGCCTTCCCACCTTCTCAGCTGCCCAGACCAACTTACGTTTCTCTTCCTCCTCTGTTCTAATAAAGTGTACTTCATCTGACGTCTCTCCCCTTCTTCCCCCGACATCTCCCGTCTGCCCTAAATATTTATTTACTGCAATTTACATTGTTTCAGTCTCAAGCTGTGCAGTTGGAACAGAAGCAGAAATTGCACCGAATATGTCAACGATGATGCACTTCATTCTGCGATTGATTGTCAATGTCATCCCCGGATGATGGAGGATTTAATTCCCTGATCCAAAACTACTGAGACAGGGAGAACATCTTGCTGAGACTTTGCCCATTGGTGCGTGTCTATATGTCTATCTATCTATCTATCTATCTATCTATCTATCTATCTATCTATCTATCTATCTATCTATCTATCTATCTATCTATCTATCTATCTATCTATCTATCTATCTATCTATCTATCTATCTATCTATCTATCTATTTCTCTATCGATCTATCTATCTGTAAGGGGTTTCCTCTTTTATGTTGCTGCTAAGGCTAATAAAATATCTTCTTTGTTATGATATAAGTAAAAATGCTTTTTCCCCAGATTATTCCCAGATAGGGGATAATGTCACTGTTTGTACCTAGATTGTCTTTTTGTATCTGCAGGAAGGGTTGGCGAGTTATTTAGAAGTCATGAGGACATGACTAAATTGGTGGGGGAGGGGAGTGGAGTGTAAGAGCTTTCTTCTTTTATGTTGTTGCTAAGGCTAATAAAGTGGCTTCTTTGTTATGTTAAAAGTATAAATCTTTCTTTGTTATGTTAACTGCTGAGAGTGCTTTCTCTCACAGCTCCTTTGGCTTATAATTACTGATATTAAGATTTGTATTAATTTGTTAACCAATTGGGATAGATGTTATTCTTTCTTGTGGGTCTGTAAGCGGGCTTCGGGGGAGAAACGCTATGCTGTAAACTAGGAGACGGAACCGACCCCGGGCGGGAGTCCGAGGTTCAGGGTGTTCGGCTAGGAGAGGAGACGAGGAGAGATTCCTGTGGAGCATCTGGTCGACCACCGTTGTTGGACCCAAGCGGCGGATCAAGGAGGTCGGAGGAGATTGAACGGTGGCAAGAAGACTTTGTTAACTCAGCTCCAACGGTTGTGCACGAAGTGGTTGGACTTTGATAAGTTTGGAACCTTTTACTTTTTCCTTTAAAATTGTATCTCTATTAAGTACACAGTTCTAATAAGATCAATAAAGTGTAATCATTTAATCGCATATGGTGCACTGTCTCTTATTTGTTTGTGGTAGGTACATTACACAGCGTCGGCACAAGCAGATTACACAGTTTGGTGGGGCTGAAGACTGCAACACATAGACGGAAGCGAGCTGAGCGAACCTGAGGCTTACCAGGGGACTATATATCTATCTACCTATCTACCTATCTACCTATCCTGATGTACTTAATGCTAACTGTCTGTCTTTGCACTGTATTGCAGCCACACTGTTTGTCAGCAAGAGCAAATATGACCCCGAATTCTCAAACGAGACAAAATCTGTGGAAGCCGGAAATCAGAGCAACACACACAAAATGTTGGAGGAACGCAATAGACCATGGAACATCTGTGGAAAAAAAATATACAGTTGACAATTCAGCCGAAACCTTTCGACAGCACTGGCGAAAAAAAAACTGAGAAGAATTACAAGGAGGGCGTGTGTGGGGTGGTGGGGTGTGAGGAAAATGGGGGGTTGGAGAGGGAGAGGGAGAGGGGGGAGAGAAAGGCAGAGGGAGTGGGAGAGGGAGGGGGGGAGAGAGAGAGAGTGAGAGAAGAAACATAGGTGATAGGTGAAGCCTGCAGGGGGAGTGATGAGTTTGTTTGGTGAAGGAGACGGACAGCCATGGAAGAAAGAGAAAAAAGGTGGAGGAACACAAGGGAGACGGGAAAGGTGATCGGGTCATTGGACAGAAAGGGGATGGGAAATGGTGAAAAGAGAGGGGGCGTGGGGCATTACACGAAGATTGAGACATCTCTTTTCATGCCATCAAGTTGCACCTATCCAAACGAAATATAAGATGTTGTTCCTCTTAACTAAGCATGACCTCATCACGACAATGGAGGAGGCCATATATGGACATAGCGGAATGGAAATTCGAAGTGGAATTAAAATCGGTGGCCAATAATCGATTCTGCTTGTTCTAGTTGACGGATTATCGATTTTTGAAACTTCCAGTAATGCCCCAACTTTCTATTTCCCATTTCTTTACCCTCTTTCACTATATCTCCTTGACCGCCCATGGCTTCCCTCTGGTGCTCCTACACTTCTTTATTCTTATATATTCTTCTGTCCCTTCCACCTTCCAAGCTATTTACTTCATCATCCCCCACGCCCAGCTCCCGGTTTCACTAAACACCTGGTGTTTCGCACTCCCACCCGGTGCCTTTTAAATCAACTCCTCAGTTGTTATTTTTCTCCAGTCCTGCCGTAGTGTTTCAGCCCGAAACAATGACTGTGCTTTTTTTTAAAAAATGCTGCTTGACAGGCTGAGATGCTGAAGCATTTTTTTGTGATTCTGATTCTGATTATCCACAGAGGAGAGACCAGTTTCCACCCTGCGGGAATCTTCACCAAAACTGTCCACAACACAGTGGGTACATCAGCAAAAACAACGCACAAAATTGGATGCTGCTGTAGTTAACCTGCCCGGGAAAAAGTACCAGCTATAGACTGGATCAGCAACTGTTCCCATAAGGTGATCTTTAGTCTCTGGGTATGTTGGCACAGTTCCACAAACTGGGCATCAACACCAACAGATCCTTTCTTTCATTTAGTACTGACTCTGTCTTCTTCACCAAAGTAGATCCCCTTATGGGAATCCACGTGATTTTCCATTGCCACCTTCCCACACACTCATTTAGACAAGCCATATCCCCTTTCATCATTCCACACCCTCCCCTTTGCTCATACCTTCACTCTGGCGACTGTTGTCAGAAACGTTGTTAATAGGAACTGTGACACCCCTCAGTTCATGGACTGACGTCGCTGGGACCTGAGCACCACTGACCGTGATTTCTCTCTTCTCATAGACAGAGATGCACATGATAGAGCTGCATGTAGACCAACTGTTCATTTTGTGCTTATTAACTGACCACCGAGTTTAACCTCGCCAACATCTCCGGCACGCTGATTTGTCTGATACAGATTCCCTTTGTATGGGATGAAGACGATATAGGAGGGTAGAGATCGAGGTGGATACATGTACTTTAGTAGAAACGGACGGCTGGGGGCGGGATATTGGATAATGGGGACAGAGGCAGAGGGAAGAATGACGGAGAGAGAGGAGAGACAGAAAGAAAGAAATGAAATTGTAAGACCGATACCGGAGGAACTGGGAGATAAAAGAGCCGTAACAGAGATAGAGAGGTAGGAGATGGTGAGACTGAGAGAGGGAGACAGAGCGAGAGAGAGAGAGAGGAGAGAGAGAGAGAGAGAGAGAGAGAGAGAGAGACAGACAGAGGGAGAGAGAGAGAAGGAGAGGGGGGAGAGAGAGAGTGAGAGCGCGGATGATACGTACAGAATAATTACTTGCCTTTCTCATCCAGTGACGACAGTTCCACTGCAGAGATGCCTGATGCTCCGGTTGACCTCAGTGTACCGTGCTGTTCTGATTCTGCGCTAGTCCACAGCCTCTGTATATGGAGAGATGAAACGGGCTGTTGCTATAGGGAACGGCCAATGCAGGCGAAGAAAAACAACTCATGATTTTAAGTTCTCCAACCGCAAATGTTACATCATCTTGTGCAAACCGAAGTTCATTATTTGACTAGGAAACCAATTCAATATCACAAACATTAGTGTGTCCAGACAGCATCTGAATCCGTCTCCTACTTTGCCTACTGGGATGTCAGTATCTGAGACAGCTCACCATTCTCCAGATGAACCTGAAGCACTTATGCAAATGAGGAAAGGCATCTGTATCATTAAAGTCCTAGTTTGATCACCGTCGCATTTCCGCGGTGACAGGGAGCTGCACCTGTTCTGCTGTCCACATTATCCAAGTCAATGTGTGTTATCGGGGTAGATTGGGCTGGGATAGAACTGTCAACCCACAGATCAAAACCAGTGGCATCAGGTCCTGCGACTGACCTCAGGTTAACCCCCTCCATATAGGAATCCCTCCTGCAGAACTGTGCTGTCATGTAGTATCACGATAAGTAAAAGCAAAGAATCGGCAAACAAGGTAGCCAATGTTAGTGGGAAGATAGAGGATTGGGAAGATTTTAAAAACTTGCAGAATGACACTAGGAAGGTCATTAGGGCGGAGAGACTGGTGACTAAGCTCAAAGAAGATACTAAAAGATATTTTGAATGAATGATTGACATTTTACTCTGGTCAGTACCAACATCACAAAAAAAAAATCATCATTCTCAAATCATCATTGTGTTTTGTTCACAAAACAACATAAGCATAGAGATTCTTTAAAACAGAGCGAAAGGGTAAAGGCTGAAGCTACAGCTTATTACGCCTATCCCTCTTACTTATAGAAAAACATATTTGGCATCAATTTTCATATCAAAACAAAATAAATTCATAATCTTTAACACAAAATTCCAATTCCGAGTATCATTTGTTTACATTACTCCCATTTATTTTAAAATCATATATTTTATATGTGTTCATTAAATTATCGTAAAATATTTTAAACTTGTGCTTTTTTAAAAAATTCACACTACAACTGTTTCATAGATTCACCCCTCTGTCTGAAATACAATGAATTTTCTTTACATTTGTTTTTGAAATATACATGTTCCTCTCAAATCATGTTGATTTTCTCTCATTTTAAACAACCTTTCGATATTATGTGGTAATTGACCATTTTTACTTTATTTATTATTTTAAAATCTACGAAATCTCTGAATGTTAAAGTATTTAGTTGAATAAATAGTGGATTGTTTGGCTCATAATAACTTGTCTTACTTACAATTGGTATGGACCTCTTTTGATGTAGAAAATTTGAGTTTAAATTTGTTTTGTATGTACATCACCATAACTCTACACAGTCAGTCATGAATATGACTATGATCGGAAATCTTGTGCTTTGTACATTATTGCAATAGATTTTGACATTTTTGCTTTGAGATAATTTACATTTTGTTTCCAGCTTAATTTATTACTATTACCACTCATAAATATTTGTTTCAGATACCTTAACAAATTCAATGTCATTTATTCTAAGTTTACTATATGAATTTAGTGCAGTTTCCGAATATTCTGAATTTAGTTTTACTTATATTCAGTGATAAATTTTTAGCATCAAATAATTTCTTTATAATTTTTTTTATTTTATCTCCACTGTTTCCAAAAGTTGTTTCAGATGGTCCCCACTACAAAATATAGTTGTATCATCAGCAAATAATATACATTTTATATCTGAGAAACCATACATGTATTGTTTTTATACGAAATGAATAGCAATGGACCAATCACTGAACCTTGTGGAACCCCACGAGTTGCCCTCAAAAATTTTAGAATTCTCAAAAATTTGTACCCTCAAAAGTTGTTTATATGTACATACTGAAACCTGTCTTCCAAATAACTAGTTAACCTGTCATGCGTCTCTCCTCTAATACCATATCTTTTAATTTTGTTAATAATAATTGATGGTCCATGGTGTCAATTTTTTTTTGTAAATCAAGGAATATTCCCACTGTACAGTCAATTCTTTCTTTACAATTAATGCTATTGTCGTGGTTCCTTTTTTTTTTCTGAAGACATATTGTTGTTCACAAAGTATATTATGTTTTTTTATGAAATTATTTAACCTTAAAAATATGTTCCAATATTTTCGAAAAGTGTGAGAGTAAAGAAACTGGTCTATAATTAGAAAAGGGAAGGGGGGAGGCGGGGCCAGATTGCACAGGCGCGTGACGTCAGTTCGTTGAGCGCGAACATTTAAACAGAGGGCAGCCGGATCCAGCGGGCAGCGTTGGGAGCAGGCAGCAGATTCAAAGGGCTTTGGAACAACGGGCTTGGGCGGTAACGGGATGAGACGAGGCAGATGCTGATTCCGAAAGGAAGTAGTATGTGTGTTAGGCCAGTTTTCTGTGGTCGGTGTCAGATGTGGAAGGTCCTGGAGTCTCCCGGCATCGCGGACGGCCACATCTGCACCTGGTGCATCGAGATACAACTCCTACGGGACCATGTTAGGGAAATGGAGATGCAGCTCGATGACCTTCGTCTGGTCAGGGAGAGTGAGGAGGTGATAGAGAGGAGGTACAGGCAGGTGGTCACACCAGGGCCACGGAGAACAGTGAAATGGGTCACAGTCAGAACAGGGAAGGGGAAGAGTCAGGTACTAGAGTGTACCATTGTGGCTGTACCCCTTGACAATAAGTACTCTTGTTTGAGTACTGTTGGGGGTGTACAACCTGCCTTGGGGAAGCGACAGTTGTCGCGCCTCTGGCACAGAGTCTGGCCCTGTAGTTTATAGAGGTAGGGAAAGGAAAAGAAAGGCAGTAGTGATAGGGGACTCTATAGTCCGGAGGTCTGACTGGCGATTCTGTGGACGCAGAGAAGAAACTCGGATGTTACTTTCCCTTCCAGGTGCCAGGGTCCTGGATGTTTCTGATCGCGTCCAAGATATCCTGTGGTGGGAGGGAGAACTGCCATATGTCAACTACCAATGACATATGTAGGGAAAAAGGAAGATGTCCTGAAAGAAGATGAAAAGCAGGACCTCAAAGGTAGTAATCTCGGGATTGCTGCCTGTGCCACGCGACAGTGAGAGTAGGAATAGAATGAAGTGGAGGATAAATGCGTGGCTGAGGGGATGGAGCAGGAGTCAGGGATTCAGATTTCTAATCATCCGGACCTATTTTGGGGCAGCTGTAACCGGTACAAAGAGGATGAGGTGCTCTTGAATCCCATGGGGACCAATATCATGGTGGGCAGGTTTGATAGAGCTGTTAGGGAGGGTTTAAACTAGTTTGGCAGCGGGGTGGGAATCATAATGTGAGTGCAGAGATTAAGGTAGAAGGACAAGGGCATGTTGCTAAGAGTTCTGTGTTGATGAGGAAGGACAGGCAGGGGACAGAACATAATTGTAGCCAGTTAAAAGAGTTGAAATGTGTCTATTTCAATGCTAGGAGTATTAGGAACAAGGAGGATAAACTTAGAGCATGGATTAGTATGTGGAACTACGATGTTGTGGTCGTTACAGAAACTTGTTTGGGGGAGGGAAGTATTGGATGATGCAGGGCCCGGTGTTCAAGTGTATTAAAATGAATAGGATGGGAGGTAGAAAAGGGGGGGGGGGGGGGTGGAGTGGCATTGGAGTCAGTCTGGGTGGAAGTCAGAAATAGGAAGGGATCAATCACTGTGCTGGAAGTAGTCTATAGGCTCCCAAACAGCTCTCGGGACTCAGAGGAGCGGATAAGTAGGCAGATTTTAGAATGGAGCAGGAAAGTCAGGGTCATAGTTATGGGTGATTTGAACTTCCCTCATATTGACTGGCACGTCCTGAGTGCAAGGGGGATAGATGGGGCTGGATTTGTCAGGTGTGTTCAAGAAAGATTCCTGACACAGTATGTGGACTGGCCGAAGAGAGGTAAGGCTATATTGGATCTAGTTCTGGGTAAGGAACTTGGTCAGGTGACAGACCATTTGGTAGGGGAGCATTTTGGTGAGAGTGACCACAATTCCCTTAGGTTTAGCATAGCTATGGAAATGGATAAAATCGGAAGATATGCTAAAGTGCTTAATTCGGGAAGGGATGAGGCAGGAATTAGCGAGAGTGAATTGGAAGCAGATGTTCAAAGGGGAAAGCACAGAAAAGCTGTGGAAGAAATTTAAGGACCACTTGAGTTCAGGATAGGTTTGTCCCACTGAGGCAAAGAAAAAAATGGTTGGAAATGGGTACCGTGGTTGACGAAACACGTGAGGCAACTCGTCAAGAAGGAAAAGGAAGCATGTGTTACATAGCAGGAAGTAGGAGGGCCTAATGAGAAATATAGGGTAGCCAGGAAGGGGTTAAAGAAAGGACGTAGGAGAGCAGGAAGGGGACATGGGAAGGCCTTGGCATGAGGGATTAAGGAGAACCCCAAGGCGTTCTAGGGGTGTGTGAAGAACAGGAGGATGACGAGAACCAACGTGGGACCGCTGATGGACAAAGAGGGCAACATGTTCCTTGAGGCTGAGGAGGCTAGTGAGGTCGTAAATGAATACTTTTCTTGAGTATTCACATGCGAATAGGATCTTGATCAGGATGAGGTCAAAGTAGAGCAGGCCTGTATGCTGGACAATCTGGAGATTAGGAAGAAGATGTGCTGGACCTTCTTAAAAGCATTAAGATTGATAAATCCCCAGGGCCGGATATAATACACCCCATGTTTTTGTGGAAATTGAGAGAGGGGATCACAGAAGCATTAGCTATGATCTTTGAAATCTTTCGGGCTAAAGGGGAAGTGCCGGAGGACTGCAGAATGGCAACTGTAGCTTGAAAAAGGTAATAGGGAGAAACCTGGGAACTATACACCGGTGAGACTTACGTTGGCGGTCTGCAAACTACTGGAAAGGATTCTTAAGGATAGGATCTACGAACATTTAGAGAAGTACAGACGACTCATGAATAGTCAACATGGCTTTGTGAAGGGAAGATCGTGCCTCACGAGACTGATTGAGTTTTTGGAAGAGGTAACAAAAGAAATTGATGAGGGTAGTAGGGCACTGGATGTGGTCTACATGGACTTCAGCAAGGCATTTGACAAGGTCCCTCACAAGAGACTCATCCAGAAATTCATGAGCATGGGATAATTGGAACCTTGGCTGTTTGTGTAAAAAAATGGCTTAAAGGAAGAAAGCAGAGGGTAGTTGTGGAAGGAAAGTGTTCTGCCTGGATGTCAGTGACTAGTGAAGTGCCGCAGGGATCTGTCCTGGGACCCCTGCTATTAGTGATTTTTATAAATTACCTGCATGTAGAAGCGGAAGGATGGGTGAGTAAGTTTGAGGATGACACGGAGATTGGAGGAATTGTGGATGGAGCTGCAGGCTGTCGAAGGTTACAAGAGGATATAGACAGGCTGCAGAGTTGGGGAGAAAAATGGCAGATGAAGTTCAATCCGGATAAGCGTGAGGTGATGCATTTTGGAACCAGAAGACTGAGTTAGGATTAATGGTCAGTAACTTAAGAGTGTGGATGAACAAAAGGACCTTGGGGTTGACATTCCTACTAGCGGTAATGCCATTGTAGATGCAGTATTAGGTAATGAAACGGGTCAGGTCACAGATTTCTCAGTGTGTGAACAAATAACAGGGTTGTTATCATGGGTGAATTTAAATTCCCTAATTAGTTCCAAGGGTTTAAATGGAGCAGAGTTTGTTAAGAGTGTCCAGGATGGATTCGTGTCACAGTATGTTGACAGGCCGACTAGGGGGAATGCCATACTAGATCTAGTAATAAGTAACGAACCAGGTCATGTCACAGATCTGTCAGTGGGTGAGCATCTGGGGGACATTGATCACTGCTGCCTGACCTTTAGCATTATCATGGAAAAGGATTGAATCAGAGAGGACAGGACCATTTTAATTGGGAAGGGCAAATTATGAAGTTATAAGGCTAGAAACTGCGGGTGTGAATTGGGATGATGTTTTTGCAGGGAAATGTACTATGGACATGTGGTCGATGTTTAAGGATATCTTGAAGGATGTTAGGGATAAATTTGTCCGGGTGAGGAAGATAAAGAATGGTAGTGTGAAGGAGACATGGGTGGCAAGTGAGGTGGAAAATCTAGTCAAGTGGAAGAAGGCAGCATACGTGAGGTTTAGGAAGCAAGGTTCAGATGAGTCTATTCAGGAAATAGATTAGCAAGAAAGGAGGTTAAGAAGGGGCTGAGGAGATCAAGAAAGGGGCATGAGAAGGACTTAGCGAGTTGGGTAAAGAAAAGCCCCAAGGCATTCTTCAATTATGTGAAGACGAAAAGGCTGACAGGAGTGAAGATAAGACCAGTTAGGGATAAAAGTGGGAAGATGTGCCTGGAGGCCTTGGAAGTGAGCGAGGTCCTCAATGAATTCTTCTCTTCGGTACTCACCAATGAGAGGGAACTTGATGACGGTGAGGACAATATGAGTGAGGTTGATGTTCTGGAGCAAGTTGATATTATGGCAGAAGAGGTTTTGGAGTTGTTAAAATACATTAAGACGGATCAGTCCCCGAGGCCTGATGGAATATTCCGCAAGCTGCACCACGAGGCGAGGGAAGAGAATGCGGAGCCTCTGGCTAGAATTTTTATGTGCTTGTTGTCCATGGGAATAGTACCAGAGGATTGGAGGGAGGCGAATATTGTCCTATTGTTCAAAAGAAGGTGCTAGGGATAGTCCAGGTAATTATAGACCATTGAGCCTTACGTCTGTCATGGGAAAGCTGTTGAAAAAAAAATCTTAGAAATAGAATTGTACGGGCATTTAGAGAATCATGGACTGATCAGGGACAGTCAACATGGTGTTGTGAAGGGCAGATCGTGCCTAACAAGCCTGGTACATTTCTTTGATGAGGTGACCATGCATATAGATAAGCGACGTGCCATGGATCTGATCTACATGGATTTTAGTAAGGCATTTGACAAGGTTCCACACGGTAGGCTTATTCAGTAAGTCTGAAGGGACGGGATCCAGGGAGGTTTGGCCAGATGGATTCAGAATTGGCTTGCCTGCAGAAGGCAGAGTGTCGTGGTGGAGGGAGTACATTCAGATTGGAGGGTTGTGATTAGTGATGACCCACAAGGATCCGTTCTGGGACCCCTACTTCTTGTGATTTTTATTAACGACCTGGGTGTGGGTGTAGAAGGGTGGATAGGCAATTTTGCAGACAACACAAAGTTTGCTGGTGTAGATCGCGTTGAGAATTGTTGAATTGTCGAAGATTGCAGAGTGACATTGATAGGATGCAGAATTGGGCTGCGAAGTGGCAGCTGGACTTCAGAACGGTGAAGTATGAGGTGGTACACGTTGGAATGACAAACTCCAAGACAGAGAAGGAGGATGAGAGGAGACATGATAGAGGTATACAAGATATTAAGAGGAATAGATAGAGTGGACAGTCAGCTGCTCTTCCACAGGGCACCACTGTTCAGAGGACATGACTTTATGGTAAGGAAAGGAAAGTTCAAGGGGGATATTAGTGGAAGATGTTTTACTCAGAGAGTGGTTCTTGCGTGGAATGCACTGCCTGAGTCACTGGTGGAGGTAGATACACTAGTGAAATTTAAGAGACTACTAGACAGACATATGGAGGAATTTAAGGTGGAGGATTACATTGGAGGCAGGGTTTAAGGGTTGGCTCTGCAATGTGGGCCGAATGGCCTGTACTATGCTGAGTTATTCTATATTCTATGTTCTAACATTCTGCGGAAGTGGAATAGCTGGCTTTGTTGCAAAACCTTCAGATGATGCGAAGATAGGTAGAGGGGCAGATAGTTTTGAAAAAGCAGACAGGCTCCACAATGATTTAGACAGATTGGGAGAATGGGCAAAGAAGTACGGAATTGAATGCAGGAATACTTCTCCTGTATGATTAAATAAAAGCACGGAATATTTTAGAATTCTTTAAACGTTTACTGGCCGGTTGAGTCACTGCTGCGAAATGCCAATGCGATGTTAGCATTCATTTCAAGAGGAATAGAATATAAAAGCAAGAATGAATGAAACTTCAGAAAATGCTGGGCAGGCTGCTTTTGGAGTACTGTGAGCCGTTTTGGTCGCAGTAAGAAGGGATGTGCTAACATTGGAGAAGGTGAGTGCGGTATCATTTGTACAGGAGGGGAATTATTTTTAATTAATTAATTTTGAAGGATTAAAATGCAGGAAGAGCTCAGAAGATCAGGCAACAACTGTGGAAAAGACTGCAATCTGTATTTAAGGTCAAGGAGAGAAGGCAGCTCTGATCTGGAATGAAGGCCACATTCTTGGAGGAGATGCAGATGAGATGAAGGAAAGGAGAAAAGGGAATAGCAGTTTTATAGGAAACTGCGAGGGAAGAGATATGGATGAGATAACTGTTGGAGCTGGTATGTTTCTAAAAGAAGAAGTTCGACTGTTTATCTCCAGTGATGGAGACACAGAGATTGAGCAAGGGAAGGGAGTTGTTAAAATGGACCAAGTGTAGTTAAGGTCAGTGTGGACGTTGTTGGCAAATGTGATGAAATTCACAGCCTCAGAGCAGGTGCATGAAAAGCATCATTGCAGTCATCAGTGTTCTGGAGGACAAGGTGGGGAACATTTCTGGGGAAAGTTTGACACAAGGACGAAGCCCATAGACAGCCTTCGTGCCTGGATTAAGTGGAAGGAGCTGAAAGCAAAATATTGAGGGTGAGGATGAATTCTGCCAGAGAGAGGAAAGTGATGGCGGATCAGGGTAGAGGCGTATTGAGAGTGGTCATTCACGCTGAAAACAAGGCAACCGTGGTCAGGAAATTGAATGTTAGAGAGGAGATCACGAGCATGATAAGTTTCACCGATGTAGCGCGGAAGCGACTGAATCTGGGAAGACAGAATCGGTTTGAGGTAAGAACATTGGAGCACAGTGGGTCAGGAGCAGGCAGCAAATGGGCCGACCCGGAACAGTCCCCATTGTGGATCTTGGGTATTGGGTCAAAATAAGCAGATCTGGGCGAAGGATCTGTGAATTTGGTGACAGTGGATGGGAGTTCTGCAGAAATGAAGAGGTCAGTAACAGTGTCTTAGAGAGTTTTGCGACACTGCGGAGCTGGGCTTTCTTTATGTGGTGGGGATAAGGAGGTATTGGACTCCACAAATTCAGTCCGAAACATTACAACAGCTCAATCTTTGCCTGGGGGTTTGTTGGTAAGTTTGGGATAGGCACAGAGAGAGCGGAGTTTAGAGTGGGTAAGACATGAGGAGGAATAAGGCGTGGTAGTGTAGCTGACCGATGTCTCATCGGGACTTAGGGATTAAAAGATCCAAAGCAGGGCAGCGAACCAATGCGATATGTGGAAGGGGTTTTGCAGAACAGAGAAGTAGAAATCTGTGCATCAGCTAGAAAGAGCAACACCTTGTATTTATTACTGTTAACACTGATTTAGACAATTTGGACATTGTGTGTTAAAAAAAGTATGACTCTCTCTTCTCAGGCTCAAATTGCACAATCACAAAAATCAAAGTTTGTTTGCACCATTCTACGGGAAGATTTTACTTTAGAAACTAGCAATATTACACAGTTGACGTTTATAGCAGAGGCACATGGTTCTCGGACCGAGGTGTTGACTGTAGGAATGGTCGCATCATGTTTAAGAAGTTATTGTGCTTTTTGAAATCCAAAAAAGTGGCCAGGAATCTCAAAATAATCGAAAAAGTTAAGTATGTGGGCAAACTAGCCAATGACATGAAGTAGGGTACTAAAAGTCTTTTTTTCAGTTACATAAAGAGTGAAAGGGAGGAGAGAGCTGAAAATAGATCATTGGAAGTGACGCTGGTGGAGTAGTAATAGGGGGAAAAGAAATGGCATATGAGCCGAATGAGAACTTTGCATTAGACCTTACTGTGGAAGACATTACCAGGGTGCCTAAGGACCGTGCATGCCAGGCAGAACAAATGAGAGCCTTTGCTATTACAAATGAAAAAGTGCCAGGGAAACGAAAAGACACACATTGTATAACACGGAGCTCTTAAAGATGTTGCTGAAGAGATAGCAGATGCACTGGTTATGATCTTTCAAGAATCACTCGATTCTGGTATCGGTTCGGAGGACACTATGATTTCAAATATCACTGCACACTTTAAGAAGGGAGGAAGGCAAAAAAAGAACAAACATTTTAAGTCTGATAGACTAACCTCAGTAGCTTTGAACGTTTTGGTGTCCAGTAATAGCAATGATGTTTCTGGTAATTGGAGATTAATGATAAAGCTGTCAAAAATAGAATGATTTCTGTCAAGGGACATCGTGCCTGACAAATCTGAAACAGTTCCTTAAGGATGTAACAAGTAGTACGGAGAAAAGGAAAAGCAGTGGATGTCCTTTACTTGGATTTTCGAAAGGCAGTTGATATGGTGCTACTCATGAGGCTTCATAACAAGATAAAATCACATGGCATTAAGGGAAAGATACTGACATGGTTGGAGGGATAGCAGAATAGCAGGAGTCAGCAAGTGGAATAGAGGAGGCATTTTCTGGTTGGCTGCCAGTAACTGGCAATCTTCCTCAGGGGCCTGTATTTAGAAAGCTACCTCTCATATTGCTTGTCAATGATTGAGATAATGGAATTGATAGCTTTCTTGCAATGTTCAGAGATATTCTGAAGATAGCTGGATGGGTCGGTAGTGCCGAGGAAGAAATACGATTGAGGAAGGAAATTTGAGCATCAGGATATATGGTGAGAGGACAGGTCTATGGGGGATGAATCGATCTGGGATCAGCCATTATGAAATGATAGACGGGATCATTGTTTTAAATGGCTTAATTCTACTCCTTCGTCTAATGGCTTCATGGTCTATGGACTTACACAAATTGGCAGAATGGTCGAAAAAAAGCAGATGGAATACAGTTTTCACAAATGAATGAAAACGCATTTTGGCAAAAGGAACAAACGTGCAGAATGTCAGCTAAGACAATTCAATCATGAGAGGAGCAGAGGGCCTGAAGAGACAATTTGCTAGGCTCCGTGAAGGTTGATTTACAGTTTGAGCTTTTCATAAAGAAGGAAAGTGCAATGTTGTGATTCATTTCAAAGTGGAATTTAATATAAAAACAACAAGATGGCGCAGAGGTTTTATAAGATACTTTTCTGACTTGGAGATATTGCCAGTAAGTTTGGCCTTATAAGTTCTTCCAGTTTTTTAGTCCTTCAAAGATATGTTTTCCCTTGCTCTGCAATTGATGCTGCACTGCCCTTCACTGATGTTAGCACATCCGTTCATCGTGGGATCAAAACGGCTCACGGTACTGCATGAACGGCTTCCCCAGCACTCGATAAAGCTTCATTCAAAATTACGCCTTGCTTTTATTTTCTATTTCTTCTGAAATGAAGGTCCCACTGCCAATGTAATGGCCATTCTGTAGAAGCTGGGTATGGGTTATGGTTAGAGATAACGGGTGTTTTGGAATGTGATCTCGGCCTTCTGTTCAGTGGGGACGGTGTTTCTGTGGAGCAAAGGTCCACAGTCGACTTAGCATCAGTGAATATGCTTTTTGGAATGGTTGGTTTTAAATATAATGGCCCTTCTTGTTCCTCCTTGTTTTATTTTTCCTTTCTTTTCTTCACTGACACTTTAGTTAAGATTCCTGGATATTATTCATTTAATCGTATGCCGTGTGCTCTACGCATTTCCTTGGCATTGTCTTTGTAACAGAGCAGCAAAGAACGAAACATCCAGACAAAATGCGGCTTGTGGTGGGAGACCCCTCTCAATATCACCGGTTGGGCGGGACTGGAGTGTGTATTAACCTAAACTTACGCAGGCAAGGAAGCCAGTGGGGGTTCATGTAATTATTTAATGTCTGTATTTACTCTTCCCACTTCTGTCCTCGGTAGTGTTAATTGAAGTGTGCTGGAGTGCAAATATTTTATTTCTGAAAATTTATCCTTTTCAGTTCTTACTGTTCTTTGTAAATTTTCCGGAATGATTTTGGCCGAAATGTGTTGTTAAAACAAAGACGTTAATACGGCTATCACAGAAGTGTTCTTTGCATTTGTTGTTAGTTTCTGAACTTTGGCAGATTTTCGAAAGCCTGAAGTAAATTATGCGGAAATCTGTTTACATTTGTTGGAATATGATCCATTTTGTTTGTTGTAGACACCTAAATACCTACTGTATATGTTTCATGTTCATCCATCTGTTGTATCGTCTCATGGTACTCATTTTTGAATTCAACTAACTCTACTACATCTTCCCCTCTGCTTAATGTTCTGTGGTTATCTAGTCCGATCTATGTGTCAGATTTTTTTTCGAAAGAAGTTCTATTATTTGCATTCATTGCTTTAGCTTTCAAGGTGAACTAGTGTTTAATTTCAAATCATCAGGAAGGTGTTTTAAGGTGTAATTGGTTTGGTTGCTTCTGACCTGAATCCCTCTATTCCTCTGTTTCAGTTGAATTAGAGAGTTGGTTTGAAGACTGTCACAACCCCAGTAGTCTGAGAATGTCGCCCGGAATTGCATGGTTAACCTGCACTGCTGTCTTAGGGGGCGGAACAACGTGCAGGGGCGATCTCTTACAGTGACTCTACATGAGCACACAGTTCTGCAGTATGGATTGCTGTACGAAGTGATTTAACCTGAGGGCGGTGCTCAGATCTGCTGCCATTGGATTTGCCCGGTGATTTGACAGTTGTATTCCAGACTCACCCTGCTCGGATTAGAGACAATGACAGTCAGTAGCTCAACAGAATAGGTGCATTTCTGTGTAACGTCCAAAGTGTGCTGATGATCAAACTAGGATTCTAACGATGCAGATGTCTTCATCCATTTGCATAAGTGGCTGAGGTTCATTTGGAAGCATTCTGTAGAACGCTGGGGTGTCTCACTTACTGTCCTCCTCGTAGGCAATGTAGGTCAACTGCTGTCTGGATGCACTCATGTTTGTGACATTGCAGCAGTGTCCTGGTTAATCAATGAACATCTGTTTGCGCAAAGTAGCTCCATACGATGATAAGAACATTAAAAAATAAGAAATAGGAGCAGGAGTAGGCCATCTGGCCCATCCAACCTGCCTCGCTATTCAATAAGCTTATGGACGATCTGACTGTAAACTCATCTCCATCGACCTGCCTCTTCGCCATAACCCTTAATTGTCTTACAATGTAAAAAAAAACTATCTAACTGTTTGTTAAATATAGTTAGTGAAGATGCTTCAACTGTTTCCCTGGGCAGAGAATTCCACAGATTCTCCTCATGTCCGTGCTAAATCTTCTTCCCTCAATCTTGAGGCAACGTCCCCAAGTTCGAGTCTCACCTACCAATGGATACAGCATTCCTACTTCTATCTTATCCACCCCTTTCAAAATGTTGCATGTTTCTATATGAGGTCCTCTCATTCTTCTGAACTCCAGAGAATATAATCCCAGGGGACTCAATCTCTCTCATAGGTTAACCCCTTCATCCTGATGCAATATTTGCGGGCGGAGTTCTTAGAATCACGAGTTTCTTTTTTTTTCCGTCTCCTGCACGGGCTGTTCTGCACAGCAACAGCCTGTGTCCTCTCGCCATATATAGAGGCTCTGGATACACACACAACCAGTACAGCAAGACAACACTGAGCTAAGCCGTAGTACTTAGTGCCTCAGCATTGGAACAGTAGTCAGTGGATGTTTGAAACAAGGGGTTATTCTGCACTTATCGCCCCCAATTTCCACCTCTCTCTCTCTCTCTCTTTCTATCTCTCTCTCTCTCTCTCTCATTTTCTCTCACTGCTCTCTCAATTCCATCTCTCTCACTCTTTCTCCTTCTCTCTCTCGCTCTCTCTCTGTCAGTCTCTCCCCCTCCCCTTGCCTCGATGCCTCTTCATCTATGCTTTCTCTCTCTAATTCACACACTCTTACATCTCCATCTCTGTTCCAGCTGCTCTCTCTCGCAACTCCTGCAGTCTCTATTGAGCAATTTCATCTCAATCCCCCATCCGTCCCTCCGCCCCGTCCCCATTTCGCCATGTTCCCTACCATTCCCTCCATCTCCGTCTGGAATATCTGCATCCACCTAGCTCTCTACCCTGCCATATCATCTTCAACCCACCCGAACAGACTCAGTATCAGACAAAACACCGTGTCAGAGATGTTGTTGAAGTTAAGCCTGGGTGTGGGTTATTGATCACAGAAGAAACACTGGGTCTAAATGCACCTCTAGCATGTTGGCAGACTGTAAGAGCGGGAAATCACAGTCAATGGTGTTCAGGACTCAGCGATGTCACCCATGAACTGAGGCGTGTCACAGATCCAAGGACCAAAGTTTCTGACGACATTCACCATGTGTAGGAGTGAGCGCAGGGCAGGGCTTGGGACGATGAAAGGGAATATGCATTGGCTGGGTAAGTGTGTGGGAAGGTGGCAATGGAATATCGTGTGGATGGCTGTAAGGGCATCTGCCTTTGTGCTGAAGAAAATGTCTTTATTAAATAGAACGTTATCTGTCGGTGCTTATGCCCAGTTTGTGGTGCAGGGCAACCACACCAGAGACTGAAAACCAGCCTGGGAGAACAGTCGCTAATTCACTGCACTGATGGCACTGGGCTTTCTCCACAAAGAGCTTGATCAATAAAGAGGGAAAAGTTCGTTTGAATTGTATGTGACGTTTTTGCAGATGTACCGAAAGTATAGTGGACAGTGTTAGTCTCAGAGAGGGCAGTGAAGATTACCTAGGGAGGGGTACTGGTCTGTCCTCTGCAGTAGTTATTAACAATTACAATCAGAATCACAAAAAATGCTTGAGGAACTCAGCAGGCCAGGCAGCATCTATGAAAAAAAGAACAGTCGTAGTTTCGGGAGGAAACACTACTCTGAGACTGGAGAAAAAGAAAAAGCTGAGGCATCGACATGTGTCCTGAGGTTAGAGCGAAACGCCAGGTGATAGATGAAACCTGAAGGGAGGGATGAAGTAAATAGCTGGGAAGTTGGTTGGTGAAAGAGAGAGAACGACATAGAGGAAACATATAACAAGGAACAGCACCTGAGGGAGGCGATGGGCGGTCAAGTAGATAAGGTGAGAGAGGGGAAACGGGATGAGAAATAGATAGGGGGTGTTGTTGGAGGGAATTACTGGAAGTATGTAAAGTCAATGTTTGTGCCATCAGTTGGATGCAACCTAAAAGGACTATAAGGTGTAATTTCTCCACCTAAGTGTGTCCTCAAAACTACAGTGGAGGAGGCTATGGATGGATACACCACAGTGGGAATGAGAAGTGGAATTAAAATGTATGACCATAGTATGAAAAGCCTCATCCTGAGAGCACATGCGGTGATGTTGGAGGAATTGAGAGAATGGGATGGTGTTTTACAAGTAGCAGTGTCAGAGGAGGTATAGAACAAGTCGAAGCGTAGAGTGCCATCCCCTTCACTCAGTTCCTCCTTCTTCCACAAACAAGCACACCTCTCCCTCTCTCCTTATCCACGTTCTGCTCTCCATACGGATCTCCCAGTGTGCGAAATTCTTATCTTTACAAACTGAAGAAGTGCCACAGATCCTTACCTCAACAGTCCTTCCATGTGAGCTGACACTTCCCCTGTGAGTGTGTTGCTGTCACTTATTGTGCCCTTTGCTTCCGGTGTGGCCTGCTGTATATCGATGAGACTCGACGTAGATTGTGAGACCGCTTTGCCATGCATCTACTATCCATCCACCAGAACCAGCGGGATCTTGCAGTGGCCACCAACATTAATTCCAATTCGCATTCCCATTCAGATTTGTCCATCCATGGACTCCTCCACTGTGGTAACGAGGCCACAGGTTTGGGGAACAACACTTTATATTCCATTTGGATATCCAGCAACCTGATGGCATGAACATCGATGTCTAAAACTTCCTGCAATGCACCCAGGCCCTTTCCCCTTTTCTCCAATTCCCATCACCTTTCCCCTCCGTCATTTCATTTGCTTGTCCTCCAGTCGCCTCCCTCTGGTGTTCCCCCCACCTTTTGTTCTTCTTTCTACCATAGCCTCCATCCTCTTTCACCAATCAACTTCCCATCTATTTATTTCATCACTCCCCTTCCAGGTTTCACCTATCACATGGCGTTTCTATCTCCCCTCCAGCCAACTTTTTATGCTACCCCTTAGGTTTCTGTTTTCCTGTCCTGCCGAAGGGTTTCAGCCGGAAAACTTTCTCCATCCGAAGTGTTGCTTCATCACGACAGAGTGGAGATCAGGGATGGACATACCTCAATGGGAATGGAAGTGGAAGAGCACTAGAATGAAAAGCCTCACCCTGAGAGCATATGCGGCGGCGACTGAGGACTTGAGAGTAGGGGATGGCGTTTTAACATGCAGCAGGGTTGAACAAGTTATAGTTACTCCAGACCTCCGCCCCTTTCCATACGGATCGTATACTCGTCTCTGCCCACCGATCTTCCTTCTTGCAAGTGGAGCAGTTGCTACACCTGCCCCTACACCTCTCCCCCTCACTGACATTTGGTGGTCCTGGTGTGGCCGGTCGTATATTGATGAAACTCAACATACATTGGGAGCCGGAATTGCTAAGCATCTACGTTCTGTCCGCCAGAACAAGCGTGGTCGGAAACTTGCCACCGAGTTTACTTCCATTTCTCATTCCCGTTCTGATATCTCCATCCATGGCCACCTCAACTGCCGTGAGGAGGCCACGCTGAGGTTGAAAAACAACACCTTATATTCAGGTTGATTAGATGCAACCTGACACCACGCAAATTGATGTATCAATCTTCCTGTAATATCCCTTTCATGATTTCCCATCCCGTTTCACCCCTCTCACTTTAACAGAGAAAGGGAAACTATTTTCGATTAAGTACATTTCATTAGAACTGAGGAGAGAGAGAAAAGTAAGTTGGTCTGGGCAGAGAAGTTGGGAAGGTGCTGTAGTAACCAAACAAATATCCCTGTTCGGGTGAGATTTGAGCACTCCATGTGGTAGATAATTTGTTTTATCTGATGTACGAGGTCGAGTGTTTTAAGCACTGTAACAAACACTCCGCTTCTTGGGGGGGGGGGGTGGGCGTTTGAACTAAATTTGCAGAGGTCGGGGATCCGGAATGTGAGAGGATAGCAAGATGAAGAATAGAGGACAGGTGGGGACCACATGGTTCCGGAATATTAAGAGTGAAGTAGAGACAGGTGAGGTGGAACAAGTGATTAGGAGGACACATGTACAGATGGATAGTCTGACGGAACATGGAGTTAAATGTGCAGAAAGAATCAGTAAATTTAGGAAGGACAACAAAATTCTAGGGGCGCGATGGGTGTTCAGGGAGCTGGGTTAAGCACAATAGGCAGAGATTCAAACAGAGAGAGAAGAAATGGGCTAATAATTCTATATCTGAATGAACGGTGTCAGAAATAAGGCCGATGAGCTTGAAGTTCAGGTGCGAATGGGTAACTACGATGTTGTTGGGATAACGGAGACATGGCTACAGGGAGATCAGACCTGGGAAATGAATGTACAAGGGTATACGTGCTATCGTAGGGACAGAAATGTGGGCAGTGGGGGTGGGGTGGCTCTGTTGGTGAGGAATGAGATTCAGTCCTTTGCAAGGGGGGACATAGGATCAGGAGAAGTGGAGTCTGTGTGGATAGAACTGAGGAACCGTAAGGGCAAAAGGACCCTAATGGGTGTTGTCTACAGGGCACCAAACAGTATATGGATATTGGGTGCAATTTGAATAGGGAGTTAACATTGGCATGTGGCAAAGGTAATGTCGCAGTAGTTATGGGGGATTTCAACATGCAGGTGAACTGGGAGAATCAGGTTGGTGCTGGACCCCAGGATAGGGAGTTTGTAGAGTGCCTACGGGATGCATTCTTGGAACAGCTTGTAAGAGCGCTGACCAGGGACAAGGCTATTCTGGATTTAGTGTTATGTAATGAACAGGATTTGATAAGCGATCTTGAAGTAAAGGAGCCATTAGGAGGTAGTGATCATAATATGATAAGTTTTTATCTGCAATTTGCAAAGGATAAGGGCAGCTCGGAGGTGTCAGTGTTGCAGTCAAACAAAGGAGACTATGCAGCCATGAGGGAGGAGCTGGTCAATGTTAACTGGACGGATATCCTAGCAGAAAAGACAGTGGAACAGCAATGGCAGGTATTCTTGGGAATAATGCACAAGGTGCAAAATCAGTTCATTCCCCGGAGAAGGAAGGATTCAAAGGGGGGAAAGGGGCCACAGTGGTTGATAAAGGATGTCAGAGATTGCATAGCATTAAAAAAAAGTTAGTGTGACAGAGCTGAGGTGAGTGGGAGGAGATGATTGGGAAATTTTTAAGGAACAACAGAACTTAACTAAAAAGGCAATACGGGGAGAAAAAGTGAGGTACGACTGCAAGCTAGCCAGAAATATAAAGGAGGATAGCAAAAGCTTTTTTAGTTATATGAAGAGAAAGAAGATAGTTAAGAACAATGTTGGTCCCTTCAAGAATGAATTGGGTGAAATTTTTATGGGAAACAGAGAATTGGCACAAGAATTTATTAAGTACTTTAGATCTGTCTTCGCTAAGGAAGACACAAGCAATCTCCCAGATGTATGGATGGGCCAAGGACATAGGGTAACAGAGGAAATGAAACAGATTGACATTAGGAAGGAAATGGTAATGAGTAGACTGATGGGACTGAAGGTTGACACATCCCCAGGTCCAGATGGTCTGCATCCTAGGGTACTAAAGGAGGTGGCCCTGGAAATTGCGGACGCATTGGTAATCATTTTCCGATGTTCCTTAGATTCAGGATAATTTCCTGAGGATTGGAGAATGGCTAATGTTATCCCACTTTTTAAGAAAGGAGGGAGGGAGAAAACAGAGAACTATCGACCTGTCAATCTAACATCAGTAGTGGAAAAGATGCTAGAGTCCATTATTAAAGATGAATTAGTGGCATATCTAGATAGCAGTGATAAGATTGGGCCAAGCCAGCATGGATTTACAAGGGGTAAATCATGCTTGACTAATCTATTGGAGTTTTTTGAGGATGTAACCAGGAAGTTAGACAAGGGAGATCCAGTGGATGTAGTGTACCTTGATTTTCAGAAGGCATTTGATAAGGTCCCGCATAGGAGATTGGGGGTAAAATCAAATCTCATGGCATTGGAGGGAAGACATTGACATGGATAGTAAACTGGTTGGCAGATAGAAAGCAAAGGGTAGCGGTGAATGGGTGTTTCTTGGAATGGCAGGTGGTGACTAGCGGGGTGCCACAGGACTCGGTATTGGGATTACAATTGTTTACGATTTACGTCAACGATTTAGATGAAGGCATTGAGAATAACATCAGCAAGTTTGCTGATGATACTAAGCTGGGTGGCAGTGTGTCATGTGATGTTAGGAGAATTCAGGGTGACTTGGATAGGCTGGGTGAGTGGACAGATACGTGGCAGATGACGTTTAATGTGAATAAGTGTGAGGTTATACACTTTGGGAGTAAGAACAGGAAGGCAGATTATTATCTGAATGGTGTAAAGTTAGGTAAGGGACAAATACAAAGAGATCTAGGCGTTCTTGTTCATCAGTTACTGAAGGTCAATGAGAAAGTGCAGCAGGCAGTGAAGAAGGCTAATGGAATGTTGGCCTTTATTACAAAGGGAATTGAGTACATGAGCAAGGACATCCTCTTGCATTTGTATAGGGCCCTGGTGAGACTACACCTGGAGTACTGTGTGCAGTTTTGATCTCCAGGGTTAAGGAAGGACATCCTGGCTGTAGAGCAAGTGCAGCGTAGATTCACGAGGTTAATTCCTGGGATGTCCAGACTGTCTTACGCAGAGAGGTTAGAGAGACTGGGCTTGTACACGCTGGAATTAACAAGATTGAGAGAGGATCTGATTGCAACATATAAGATTATTAAGGGATTGGATAAGATAGAGGCAGGAAATATGTTCCAGATGCTGCGAGAGTCCAGTACCAGAGAGCATGGTTTGAGAATAAGAGGTAGGTCATTTAGGACAGAGTTAAGGAAAAACTTCTTCTCCCAGAGAGTTGTGGGGGTCTGGAATGCACTGCCTCGGATGGTAGTGGAGGCCAATTCTCTGGATGCTTTCAAGAAGGAGCTAGATAGGTATCTTATGGATAGGGGAATCAAGGGATATGGGGACAAGGCAGGAACTGGGTATTGATAGTAGATGATCAGCCATGATCTCAAAATGGCGGTGCAGGCTCAAAGGGCCGAATGGTCTACTTTTGCTCCTGTTGTGTATTATCTATTGTCTGTTGTTTTAAGCACTGTACCAAACACTCCACACATTTTGTCCGACCACCCCATCCTTCTATCCGCCTTTAAACCTTGCAAATCTTGCTCGTCGACTTACACCCAGTCACTCTTCCTCTCCCACCTAATCTCGAGGAACTCTCCATTCCCTTCTCTCTAAGAGAGTTCCCTGCAGGTCTTCTGTCTTTTTCTGGAATGAAAGAGGCTGGCTGGGGTGTTCTAACCGTTGGAGGGCATGGATACTTCACACAGTGGGAACGTTACCCCATGTTGCAGATGTGTTTCAAAAGTACACCATACAGATTTAAGAGGCGGGGTGAGAGGTTCACAGGTTCACTAGCCGTAGGGCTGGCTGTGGTGGTGCTGGGGTTTCTGGAGTCGGATTGCAGTGCCCTGGTGGGGGAGGATGGATATACTCTTGTCTGCAATCCCTAGTATCGAGATGAACAAACGAAAAATGTGGCTTTTTTCCCCAATATACAAAATCAATACAAAGCTGTTGGGTACTAGAATTGACCCAATGGGCCGAAGGGCTGCCTGCTGTATGACCCTATCAATGGCCCTTTGCTGATGGCAAATACAGGGTAGTGACTGCTTCTGTTTACACAGTGTGACTATGCTGCCCTTGTTTCTGCTTACAGCCTCACTGGTCTTCGAAGCTGGCTTGAGCAAAAGGTAAGCTGTGAGCGAAATCGCTTTCCTTCCGCAGTCCCGCATCGGCCACTCAGTCCCGATCCCTGCCTAGCCCGGCCTCCCTGCCCTGTACCACCTCCAACATGAACCCTGCCTGGCACCCCTCCTTCCATTCCGTCTTCCTGCATCAGCCTGCCTCCTCAACCCTGCTTCCCTGCACCAACTCGCATCTCCAATACACAGTGCTTAAACCCTGATACTCCCTGCTACGTAGACCAGGGCAAGGACGACAATGGAATAGTCGGTTTACACAGATGTATTCAGTCACGTCAGTAACAGTAGACACTCGGCAACAGCCAATACAAGAGCTACGAAGCGAGCTCCTTTCACAAAATACGTTCACGCTCGAAAACCAAGTCAAAATATGTGTAACTCCTGCACGTCAGAGCATCGGTTTCACACACATGTGCACTCACCACTTCATCACAATTGATATGATGTAGTATGCTATCCAGTCCCACCACTCATCAGCCCATTTCCTTCTTGGCTTCGTACTCATTTCTGCGCTAATACTCAGCCCATCTTACCAACTTTCTACAATCAGCGCACCTCCCCTTTCATATCTACTCTCGAGACCATCCAACACGCCTTCCATTCCTACTCGCCAATCTTATCTCCAAGCCCACCTTCCACGTCTCTCTGTCCAGGACTCTCTCCTCCCGATTGCTCCATGTACAATGTCCCGAGTTTCTTCCAGGCCTTGCTTACTTCATCGAGTTCTGCATCGCTACCCATCGGGACTGCATACCAGCCCTACGTCCCTTCACAAACGTGGCTCCGTACAAATGTTTAAATGGACTGTTCCCTTGGCGTTTTTGACCCGGCATAGTTAACAGGGAGAAACTGGAAATAATAAGTGTGAATGGGAGAGGGGGAGTTTGTGAAACGAAGCATGTTTGTGTAAGGACACTGGTCCAGAAACGGGACGGGAGAAGGGAGGTGATGGAGATAGAGCTGGTTGTGGGATGGGGCAGGCCAGGGCAGGGAATAAGGAATCACGCCTTTCTGACATTCTGTGACTACAGTTCCACTGCAGAGATGCTAAGTGTGACGGTTTACCTAAGTGTTGACTTGCTGTTCTGGGTCTGCGCATATCAACAGCCTCAATATATGGAGAATTGACAGAGGCTACGACTATGCAGAACTCCCAGTGCAGGAGGACAAAGACAACTCATGATTCTAAGTACATCTGCCTCAAGTGGTGCATCATCAAAGGGAGCTACCCGTGCAAACCAAAGCTCATTATTTAACTAGGACACAACATCAATATCACCAACATGAGTGGATCCAGACAGCAGCTGAAACTGCCACCTATTTTGCCTACTGTGAGGACAGGATGTGAGACAGCTCACCATTCTCCACAAAGCTTCCAAATTAACCAGAATCACTTAAGCAAATGAGAGAAGGCATCAGCATCGTTAGAGACCTAGGTTGGTCGTCATTGCTTTTCCGCGGTTACACAGAGCTGCACCTGTTCTGTTGTTCTGGTAAAGATGCTCAGTGAGTGTTATTGGAGTAGAGTCCAGGGTAGAGCTGTCCACCCACAGGCCGGATCCAGTGGTAAGAGGTGAGGAAACGACCTCAGGATACAACCCTCCATAGAGTAATGCCGACTGCAAAACCGTGTGCTCATGTAGACTCACGGTAAAGAATGACCCCGGCAAGTTCGACCCCACAAGAGACGATGGTGCAGGTTCCCCATGCATTTGAAATTAAACCAAGACATTTTCCCGGGTGGCACTCAATGCTTGCTCGGGTTTGGACTTTCTTTGAACACGGTCTGTAATTGACTGAATCAGAGAAAGATAGGGTTTCAGATCAGAAACAACCAAACAATTTACAACTTAACAAACTTTCCTGACCGATTTGAAATTAAACGCTAATTCACCAGTAAAGCTAAAGCAATTAAAGCAATCATTGTACTCTTTTTGAAAATTAGAAACATATAATCTAGAAGATTAAGTAGAGCATTAAGCAGAGAGAAAGATGCTATGGAGTTTGTCGAGTTTAAAACCGATTAGCATGATGCAGTACAACAGATGGATGACTATGAATTATATAGGTATTTAGGTGTCAAAGCAAAGACAGATCAGACTACTACAAAGGCAAACTTTCCAAATAATTTACTTCAGGCTTAAGGAAATCTGCCAAATAAATCTCTTCAGTATACATAAAAGATGTGCAATAAACACTTCCGATATAACCAATGTATCACAATGCCATTAGTTTCAATATAATTATGGAGAAGGATAGGTCTGGACCCAGGGTTGAGATTTTTGATTGGAGAAAGTCTAACTTTGAGGAGATGCGAAAGGATTTAGAAGGAGTGGATTAGGACAATTTGTTTTATGGGAAGAATGTAATAGAGAAATGGAGGTCATTTTAAGGTGATATTTTGAGGGTAGAGATTCTTTATGTTCCTGTTAGGTTGAAAGGAAGGGTTAAAACTTTGAAAGAGCCATGGTTTTCAAGGGATATTGGAAACCTGGTTCAGAAAATGCGAAAGAACTACAATAAATATAGGCAGCATGTAGTAAATGAGGTGCTCGGGGAATATAAAGAAAGTAAAAAGAATATTAAGAAAGAAATTAGAAAAGCTAAAAGAAGATATGAGGTTGCTTTGGCAAGTAAGGTGAAGATAACTCCAAAGTGTTTCTACAGTTATATTAATAACAAAAGGATAGTGAGGGATAAAAGTGGTACCTTAGAGAATCAGAGTGAACAGCTATGTGTGGAGCCAAAAGAGATGGGAGAGATTTTGAACAATTTCTTTTCTTCGTTATTCACTAAGGAGAAGGACATTAAATTGTGTACAGTAAGGGGAACAAGTAGGGTAGTTCTGGCAACAATGATGATTAAAGAAAAGGAAGTATTGGCACTTCTAAAGAATATAAAGGTGGATAAGTCTCACGGTCCTGACAGGATGATCCCGAGGACCTTGAGGGAAGTTAGTGTGGAAACAGCAGGGGCTCTGACAGAAATATTTCAAATGTCATTACAAACGGATATGGTGCTGGAGTATTGGCGTATTGCTTATGTGGTCCCATTGTTTAAAAAGTGCTCTAAGAGTAAACCGAGCAATAGTTTGAAGGCAGTGGTGGGCAAACTAATGGGAAGTATTCTTGGAAACGGAATATATAACTATCTGGATAGACAGGGTCTGATTAGGAACAGTCAACATTGATTTGTGCGAGGAAGGGCATGTTTGACAAATCCTATTGAATTTTTTGAAGAGGTCACTAGGAAAGTTGACGACGGTAAAGCAATGGATGTTGTCTATATGGACTTCAGTAAGGCCTTTGACAAGGTTCCACATGGAAGGATAGTTAGGAAGGTTCAATCGTTAGCTATTAATATTGAAGTTGTAAAATGGATTCAACAGTGGCTAGTTGGGAGATGCCAGAGAGCAGTGGTGGATAATTGTTTGCCAGGTTGAAGGCCAGTGACAAGTGGTGTGCCTCAGGGATCTGTACTGGGTCCAGTGTTGTTTTTCATATACATTAATGATCTGGATGTTGGTGTGGAAAATTGGATTAGTAAGTATGCAGAGGACACTACGATAGATGGCATTCTGATGTAGGTTTTCAAAGCATGCAGAGAGATTTAGGCCAGTTAGAAGAGTGGGCTGAAAGATAGCAGATGAAGTTTAATGTTGAGTGAGAGGTCTACATTTTGGTAGGACTAATCAAAATAGGACATACACTGAGGAATGCAGTAGAACAGAGTGATCTAGAATAATGGTGCATAGTTCCCTGAAGTTGGAATCTCATGTGGATAGGGTGGTATAGAAAGCGTTTAGTATGCTGGACTTTATACATCAGAGCATTGAGTATAGGATTTGGGATGGAATGTTAAAATTGTACAAGTCATTGGTGAGGACAAATGTGGAGTATTGTGTACAGTTCTGTTCACCAAACTAAAGTAAAAATGTCAACAAAATAGAGAGAGTACAGAGCAGATTTAGTTCAATGTTACCTGGGTTTCAGCACCTAAGTTACAGAGAAGAATAAGTTAGTTCTTTATTCTTTGGAGCATAGAAGGTTGAGGGGGGACTTGATGGAGTTATTTAAAATTATATGGGGTAAAGATAGATAGAGTTGATGTGGATAGACTTTTTCCATTGAGAGAAGGGGAGATTCAGACAAGAGGATATGATTTGAAAGTTAGGGTGCAAAAGTTTAGGGGTAACACGTGGGGCCACTTCTTTACTCAGAGAATGGTAGCTGTGTGGAACGAGCTTCTAGTAGAAGTGGTAGAGGCAGGTTGGTTTATGTCATTTAAAAGAAACTAGATAGGTACATGGACAGGAAAGGAATGGAGGGTTATGGGCTGAGTGCAAGTCGGTGGGACTAGGTGAGAGTATGCATTCAAAATGGACTAGGAGGGCCAAGGTGGCCTGTTTCCATGCTCTAATTGTTATATGATTCTACGGTCATATCCGAATTAATGTCTTCATTTGACAAAATATTTTGGCTCGATATCAATCTGGAAAAATTTACAAAGAAAAGTAAGACCTCACAGGATAAATTTTCTAAAAAAAATATACCCTCCAGCATAGTTAGGTTAACATTACCGAGGAGCGAATGGGGGAAGAATAATAACAGATATTAAACAATAATATGAAACCCCACATGTTTCCCTGGCTGAGTAAGTCTAGGTTAATATACACTTTGGTCTGGCCTAACCCGTGATATTGAAAGTGCTCTGCCATCGCAAACCCCGTTTTGTGTGGATGCTTTGCACTTTGCTGCCCTTTACTAAGTCACTGCCAAGGAATAATAGCATGCGGCATAAGATAAAAGGATTTATATTTATGAATCTTAACTAAAGGTTTAGAAAAGAAAATAAGGATAGAAAAAAAACAAAAGGGGCCCATTATAATTAAACTTAACTCTTGCAAGAGGCATATTGACCTATCCTCTCTCAACTACAAACCCTTGCTCCATCTAACCATGGTTACTCCTAACAAAAGATCCAGTTCACATTAGAAAACTTCCGTTATCGCTAACCAGCTGCTACAGGAGGTTGCTACAGGAAGCTGCTACGTTACTTTAGCAGTGGAAACTTTCCCAGGGTGCTACATACTGAGAGGTTTGGTAACCCTTCTAATAATATAATTTCATCAAAGAAAGCGGAATTCATAGCCCATGTGAGCATATGCTTTCTGACAAGAAAGGAAAGATTAACCCAGAGAGCTTATGAAATAATCACTGGAGGAGAAGAAGTTAAGAATTGCGGGAACATGAACGTCTCTGGAACAATACCCTGTCATCTGAGCAGACTAGATGTCTAGAAGGAAACTTCGAAAGCCTGGCGCAGATCGGGGGTCCTCATCCCAGAAACAGAGGGGTCCCCTGTAGCATTACAGGGCCACCTGGTGAATACAGAAATATCAAAAATATAGTATAAACGGCCAAGAAATATGTCAGAAACTCAAGATTGTCAAGGACAATGTGTGTGAAGTTGCCATTGGAAGGGAGAATGTTTTTTGGATATCGAAGTCCGAATTTTGAAAAGTCTCCTGGACAAGATATTATGCCCTCCAGGGGCCTAATACGTGGAGCACGTGATTGTGGAAGCACAATATTCATCTTTCAAGTGTCATTTGATTCCAGCATGCTTCTGGATAAATGGAAAATTGCAAATGTCACACAAAACTTCATGAAGTGAGAGAGCCAGAAGAAAGGACAGGACAATCAGGCTGATCTCAGTGTCTAAGAAGATGTTTAACTCGATTATTAGAGTCAACATGATTTCTGACAAATGTCAGCATGTTTTTTTCTCAGGGATTGGTTTTGGTTGACAAAACTGGTGGAATTCCTTGAGAGATTATCAAGCAAAATAGACAATGTAGAATCGGTAGCTGGTGAGCACTTTGATTTTTAGAAGACCTCTGATAGGGCATCAGACATGAGGCTGCTTAAGAAGTAAAGATCCACGGTATTGCATGACAGATGCTAGCATAGAGAAAACAATGACTGTTTAGCAGGAAGGAAGGAGTGAGAATAAAGAGAGCCTTTTCTGGAAGGTTGTCGGTGACTAGTGGTGTTCCACAACGATCTGTGTTGGGTCCACTTACGATATACATAAGAACGATCTGTGAAAGTGGAATAGATGGCTTTGTGGCAAACTCTTCAAATGATGCGAAGATACGTAGAGTAGTACATAGTTTTTAGACAGCAGACAAACTCAATAATGAATTGAACGGATATGGAGAATGGCAAAGAGGTAGCAAATTGAATGCAGTGTCTTCCCCTGTATGGCCATGCATTTTGTTAGATTAAATAAAGGCATAGAATATTTTCTTAATGGAGTGAAAACAAAATAAAAAAAAATCTAAGGTGCAAGGTGACTTTTGCGATCTCTGCAGATTCACCTAAACGTTTATTGGCAGGTTGAGTCAGTGATGTGAAATGTCAATGCGATGTTAGCATTCATTTCAAGAGGAATAGAATATAAAAGCAAGAAATAAGGTTGAATGAAACTTTTTAAAGTGCTTGGCAGACCAATTTTGGAATACTGTGAGCCTTTTGGTCCCACTAAGAGGGGATGTGTTGACATTGGAGAAGATTAGTGCAATATCAATTGACAAATAAGGGATCATATTTTAATCATTTTTGATAGATTGAAATGCAGGAAGAACTCAGAAGATCAAACAGCAACTGTGGAAAAGACTGCCATCGATGTTTAGGGCCGCGGAGAGATGGCAGCTCTGATCGCCTGGAATGGAGGCCACATTCTTGCAGCAGATGCGGTTGAGATGAAGGAATGGGGAAAAGGGAATAGCATTTTGATAGGAAACTGCGAGATAAGAGGTACGGACCAGATAACTGTTGGAGCCAGTATGTTTCTAATGAAGAGGGTCGGCAATTAGTTTCCTTTGATTGAGACAAAAAGATCGAGCAAGGTGAGGCAGCTGTTAAAATGGACCAAGTGTACTTAAGGTCAGTGTGGACGTTGGTGGCCAATGTGATGAAATTCACGGCCTCAGAGCAGGTGCACGAAACAGCATCGATTCAGTCATCAATGTCATAAGGGGACAGGCGGCTGGACGCAAGTGCAGGACGCAGACACTGAAGGACTAGGGGCAGGATGGGAACAACTAAACGATAGACAAGATGTGGGGACCGTAGTATACGTGAGGGACATGGCGTTCTTTATCCAAGCTCGTGTGTTGGCCATTGGCTACGTCCCTATTCCAAGCCTTCACCAGAAATGTTCCCTGTCTTGTTATTAGCATGGAAAAAATGAAGGGAGGTGGATGTCTTTGGCACAAATGTAACCCTCAGGCTCGCCCAGCTCCTGTTCGTCTAGTGGGGTCGGTCTTCGGCCCCTCCGAACTGGGTAATCTCGTTGTGTGGGTGTTGTGCAATGTACCCCCAGCTACAAGCCCACAACGCAAAGTACCAGATAGTACACCATATGCAATTAAATGATAGAACATTATGAATCTTAATGTGAATATAGTACTGAAAATTAATAAAAAGTGGCCAAGTTAGATCAAAGTCCCGTATGAGCTGACTCAGTAGTCATTCTTCCACCCGCGGTCTCCTCCGAGCGCTGCCGAAATTCGGACTTACACATCCCCGTCCACTCCGCCTAGTGGTCAACCCGCTCTCACCACACGCGTCCTCCCTCTTCATCTCTCCTCGACAAAATACCGCGAAGACAACGTCCTTCCTGATACACAAGACAAAACAGCAATCTCCGATGGGCTAACCGGCACAACCCAAACATTGCTGCTACTGAGAAACAATTACTTCAGCAGAGAACATTACTTAGAAGCCATTACTTTTGCCTTAGCAATGAAACATTTCAAAGAAGCCATTACATAGAAAGATAGAAAGCCTATAGCACAATACAGGCCCTTCAGTCTACAACGCTGCACCGAACATGTCCTTACCTTAGAATCTACCTGGGGTTACCTATAGCCCTCTCATTTTCTAAGCTCCATATACCTATCCAGAAGTCTCTTAAGCGACACTATCATTTCCGCCTCCACAGTTGTCGTTGACTGCCATTTTGCGGACTCACCTTCACTGTGTAAATAAACGTACACCTGGCATCTCCTCTGTACCTACCTCCAAACACATTACAACTGTGCCCTCTCGTGTTAGCCATTTCAGCTCTGGGAAAAAGCCTTGGCTATCCACACGATAAATGCCCTTCATCATCTTGTACACCTCTATCAGATCACCTCTCATCCTCCGTCCCTCCAAGGAGAAAAGACCGAGTTCACTCAAACAATTCTAATAAGTCATGCCCTCCAATCCAGGTCATCCAGGTAGCATTACCTCTCGGCTCCTAATCTTGATCCCATGATTGGTGAAGGCCAATACGCAGTCTGCCATCTTAACCACAGAGTAAATCTGAGCAGCAGCGTTGAGTTCCCTATGGACTCTGATGCCAAGATCCCTCTGATCCTCCACACTGCCAAGAATCTCACGATTAATACTATATACTGCCATCCTATTTGACCTACCAAAATGAACCACCTCACACTTATCTGGGATGAACTTCAACTGTCATTTTGCAGCTCAGTTTTGCATCCTATCAATCTCCCACTACAATCATTGACGGCCCTCCAAACTATCCACAACACAACCAAACTTTGTGTTATCAGCAAATTTACAAACCCAACCCTCCACTTCCTCATCCAGATCATCTATAAAGATCATGAAGATTAGGGGTACCACAACAGATCCCTAAGACACACCACTGGTCACCGGCCTCCTTGTAGAATGTGACCCACCTGCAACCACTCATTGCCTTCTGTGGGCATGCCAATTCTGGGTGTACAAAGCAATGTCCCCTTGGATCTCATGCATTCTTACTCTCTCAATAAGCCTTGCACGGAGTAAATTGCTGAAATCCATATACACTGCATCTACTGCCTTGCTTTCATCAATGTCACATGGTAAAAAATTTCAATCAGGTACATAAGACACGACCTGCCTTTGAAAATGTCATGCTGACTATTCCTTATTATATTATATGTCTCCAAATATTCATGAATCCTGTCTGCAAGGATGTTTTCTATCAACTTGCCAACCACTGAATGGATACTCAGTGGTCAATAATTTCTTCGTCTATCTCTACTCCCTTTCTTTAATACAGGAACAACATTCACAACCCTCCAATCCTTTACTTGTATTTTCAGAAGGCATTTCACACAGTGCCACGCATGAGGCCACTTAACATGATGAAATCACATGGAAATACAGGGAAGATGCTGACATAGTTAAAGGGATAGCTGACAGGCAGGGGCCAGCGACTGGAATAAAGGGGGGCATTTCCTGGTTGTCTGCCAGTGATTAGTAGTGTTCTCCAGAGGCCAGTATTAGAAACCTACTTTTTATACATTTGTCAATGATTTAGAAAAAGAAATTGATGGCTTTGCCGCAAAGTTGTCAGAAGTTATGAAGATAGGTGGAGGGGTATGTAGTTCTGAAGAACCACTGTGATTGCAGAAAAAAAACTGCAGCAGCATCAAGGGAAATGATGAGAGGGCAGGTGTATGGGTTTGAATCGATCCTGAATCAGCCATTATGAGACTCTAGACTGACACTTAATTCTACTCCATTGTCTAACGGTTTATGGTCTAAGGATATAAAAATTGAAAAAAATGGGAAAAAAATGGCAGGTTGAATACAATGTTCAGAAATGAGCTGGTCGAAAAGAAGGCAAATGTTGGTATTAATTTCAAAGTGGAATACAATATAAAAACAGCAAGATTCCCCGAGTACCTATAAGCAACTGTCGGCACTTGGTGTACTGTCAACAGTTTTATGCCCAGTATCTCAGAAAGCATGCGTTCACATCGGGGGAGTCCAGATTACGAGGATGATTCCAGGAAAGGGTTAAGATGTAAGAGCTTTGGCCCTGTAAACATTGGCATTTAGAAGAATGTGGGTAGGTCGCATTGAAACCTACCAAATGTTGAACGGACTTGTTTAGGTGGATATGGAGTTGATGTTTCATATACAGATTCTCCAGAAATTGCAGACACAACCTCAGATTTGAGAGGGATCACTTTAGAACAAAGTTAAGTAGGATATTGTTTTTCCAGAGAGTGGTGAATCTGCGGAATGCTCAGCCACGGACAGGTGTGCAAGCCAAGTCCATGGAAATATTGAAAGCAAAAAAAAGATAATTTCCTGATTCAACAGGTCATCAAAGGTGATCCGGGATTAAACATAATTGATTGACGAAGCAGCTTTGATGGGTTGAATGGACTGTCTTAATGTACCACACAGTGACTGCCATTTCATTGGCAGAAAGCCAGGTGCAGCTCTCCGTAATGTCATAAATGGGAGGGTGATTGAATCACCGAGTTAGCAGATGCCTTGACAGCTTTGATTATGTGATTCATGCTGAGTTCTAAGCTTTGAGCAGAATGGCCAGGTGCTTCAGAAACTGTCTTCCCAATAGGCAAAGTAGGTGGTGGCTTCAGCTGTTCTCTGGATCCACTGGTATAGGTGCTACTGATGCAGTGTCTCCCGGTGAATTAATGAGCTTCTGTTTGCACAAGGTAGCTCCATTGAATGATGCAAAACCTGCGGCTGGAGACACTAAAATCATGAGTTGTTTTTCTTCTCATTTATATCAATACCCCGTGTTATCTCTTGGTATGTACAGACACCGGACAAGCACACATCTTGTACAGCAAGGCGACACCGAGGGAATGCGGACCACTCATGGCCTTTGCAGTTAAACTGTGAACTCTGGATATGAGAGCTTAGAGAAATTGTAATCATTTAGTATGAGAGACAAGAAATCATACTACATCTATTGTTCTTTTCCCCTTTCTCTCTGGGTTTCGCGCTTCACTGTATCTGTCTAACAAACACTCCAATATCATCTCGCTCTCAGCACTTCCTCCCTTCTCTTTCCCACTGTCCCTCCAGCCTCTATTACATCAATGCTCCCTCGCTTTTCCCTATTCTCTCTCTCACTCCCCCTTTCTCTCTCTCTCTCTCTCTCTCTCTCTCTCTCTCTCTCTCTCTCTCTCTCTCTCTCTCTCACACACACACACACACACACACACACACACACACACATATCCCTCGGAATTAGTCTGTTAATATGGATATCTGTCGCACTCTTTGCTGTCCCACATCGCCTTCATGTCACCCACAGGAACTCAGTATTTGACAGAACATTGTGCTAGAGATGTTGTTGAGGTTAAAAGCGGAGACTTGGTTAAGGATTACACAACAGACAGCGGGATTAATTTAATTTCTGGAAAGGTGACAGGCTGAGCGTAGTGGGAAATCACAACAGTTGTGATTAGTTCCCAGCGATGACAGCCATTGAACTGAGGGGGGGGGGGGGGGGGCACATGTCCAGTTCCCGCGGTACGGAGGTTGAGTGAAAAGTTTGTTTTGAACACGGTCCCCTTCCTGCAGGGTCTCTCCCACCAGCTCTTTCCCCTCCAACTCCGTTAGTCCCGATCAGCTTCTCCCCATTCCACACTTGCAATTCTTCCTCTCCAGAACCTCTTTCGAGATCGTCCATTTCCCTTCTCTTTAAGGCAGACTCCTGCCTTAAAGTCTGGAATAGACTAACTGGAGTGTTCTGACCGATAGGTGTGGAGGAGTATGGATGAGTTACACAGTGTGAACGGTCACCCTTGTAGCACAGTTCTCAATAGTACACAGGATAGATTGACGTAGCCGTGCAAGAGGTTCAGAGGGACTGTGAGCAATGTCACCCAGAGGTGGTGGTATGGTGGTGAGGGGTGCTGGGACCAGGAATACGCTGCCATGGGACGTAGATAGCAGATGTATACGGTGATTCTGACTGTCCGTCCGCATATTCCAGGTGAACATACAGAAACATTGGCACTGCCACCTGCGGACGAAGTGTTTGTAAGTAGAATGGTGTTGGGTACTAGAATGGGCATGGTGGCCCGAAGGGGAGCTTGATCAACAACCTGTGAATTGCTATGCCTATGAAAATATAGGATAATGGCCGGCACAGCACAATTTTGTGTGCCAAACGCTGCTCTACCCTCTCTATGCCCATGACTATGTGGCTAGGGACATCTCAAATATCAACTATAAACTGCTGTGAATGTAATTATTGTTGGCAGAATTTAGGTCTGTGAGGAAAGGGCGTACAGGAGCAAGATATACCAGTTAGTTGAGTGGTCCCGCAACAACAACCTTGCACTCAACTTCAGCAAGACAAAAGAGCTGATTGTGGAGTTCAGGAAGTGCTGGAAAAGAGGGAGCAAAATCAAACGGCATCAAGAGGTTAGGAATGGAAATAGTGAAAAAGTAAAGTTCCTGGATGTCAATATCTCTGATGCCCTAACATGGACACAAAATATTGTACACGTATGCAAAGCTGGCAAGGCATCTCAGAATGGCGGTGCAGACTGGAGGGGCCGAATGGTCTACTTCTGCACCTATTGTCTATTGTCTATTGTATAAAGAATGCAATTCAGGGACTTTATTACATTCCCAGTTTGAGGAAATTTGGGTTGTCAACTAAGATACTCGAAACTTTCTAACAATGCATCGTGGAAAGAATTGTCACTGGCTGCATCACTATCTGATATTGGGGCGGGGCAAGGCACATGATCGAAGTAAATTGCAGAATCTTGTACCATTCGTCGACTCTATCATGGGTACCAGCCTCCGTAGTATCCAAGACATCTTTTCAAGGAGTGATGCCTTAGGAAGGTAGAGTCCGTCATTAACAATCCCCGATCTCTAATAATGGATTGGTCAGTATAGTTTTTAGGATGCGCACATTAAACTGGATCAGGTGTGTATTTCGGCAAGTTATGGTGGCTTATAAAACATGTTTGCACTGGAAGCTCCTGGAAATGCGGCTCGTTAGTCCATTGCTAACAACCACTGGACACTGTGAGGAAAAATCCACCTGTCAGGCTTTGTACGACTAGCGTGATACAACTATGGTACCGCGAAGTCCATTAGGTGGGGATGGCTCGCTCGCCCACCCACACCCCGGTTTGTGTGAATGCTGTGTGATTTTCTACCCCCGCCAATCGTCCTTTGGCAAGACATAACATTTCTTACACCGAATACAAATTATAAAGAAATATATATATGAAAGTTAACTTGAGCACCTAGGTACCAAAGGAAGGACGGGAAAAAATGACCTATTATACTTATGCAGTCACCTGTGCACAGTGGAGATCAAATCATCCAGAAACATTTGTTTCCACTTGAAATCCACGACAAACAAAGGGGCTCTACTTCCAGAGTATTGGTCCTTCCTCCTGAAGACATTCATTTGCATAAAGCACCTTGTGCAAGAGGGATGGCATCTTCATCCATCTTCCCTCCTGCATTCTCCCAGCTCCCACCATCAAAGAGCTACCCTCACAGCATTCTGTAGAACCCTTATCAATTCTACCATCCTGAATGGATGACACTACATTCTTAAGTTGTACAGTAAACCCCTTATCTCAGATCAAACCCTACAAGCTTATAATAAAACAGACTTCTCTCACAAAATTGATAAACTGAGATGCCTACAGTATAGCAGACAGAATGTTAATCAGGGTGTTACACTTACATGACTTTATTTCTTAGAACAGGATTTTGATGAATAATAATTGCCACTTAATTGTACCAATGTAAATTGTAATATTGAGTTAACCTACAGCAGTATCCGGCGATGTGCTGTATGGTCGGGGCCGTGGTGGTGGTGGTGGGGTTGGGGGGGGGGGGGGGTGATTGATATATTCCTGGCCTGAGGTAGAAAGAGTCAATGTTAGAAAACCTAACACATTTAACTTTCAACATAGTCTTGTCCTACATTTACACACTTTGCCCAGCGGCCGTGGAGCATACAGACCTTGAGCATCTGAAGGAGTGATTGATAGGTTTGTCGCCTAAGAAACATAGAAACATAGAACAATACAGCAGAATACAGGCCATTCGGCCCACAATGCTGTGACGACCCATAAACCCTGCCTCCCATATAAACTACCCCACACACACTCACATTAAATTCCTCTATGTGCCTGTCTCTTAAATTTCACCAGGATATCTGCCTCCACCACGGACTCAGGCAGTGCATTCCACGCAACAACCACCCTCTGTGTAAAAAACCTTAGTCTAATATCCCCCTTGAACTTTAGACCCCTTACTTTAATGCCATGTCTTCTTGAATTGAGTGGTGCCCTGGGGAAGAGGCATTGGCTGTCCACTCTATCTATTCCTATTAATATCTTGTATCCCCCTATCACGTCTCCTCTCATCCTGCATCTCTCCAGAGAGTAAAGCCCTGGCTCTCTTAATCTCTGATCATAATGCATTCTCTTTAAACCAGGCAGCATCCTGGTAAATCTCCTCTGTACCCTTTTCCAACGCTTCCACATCCTTCCTGTAGTGTGGCGACCGGAACTGGACACAGTACTCTGAGTGTTGCCTACCCAGAGTTTTATAGAGCCCCGCGGCTCTTAAACTCTATCACTCGACTTATGAAAGCTAACATTTTACAAGCTTTCTTAACTACCGTAGATTCCGGACTACAGAGCGCACCTGATTAAAAGCTGCAACGCTGTAATTTTAGAAAGAAAATCAATTTTATACTTGTACAAGCCGCACCGGATTTTAAGCCGCAGGTGTCCCACGTTGTAATATGAGATATTTACACAGAAAGATATTACACGTGAGGATTTTTTAACTTTTAATTAAATCCGTATGGTAACATAAACAAATATATATTGCAAATGCTTTTTTTCGAACAGTGCCTGTAACACAGCTACTTTTAAATATACATACGTATCGGTAACACACAAATTACGTTCCGTATACTTTTTTTACTGAACAGTGCACGAACAACATACCAATATCTCCTAACGACTGGTAAAAAAAATATATATACTGCAGCCTACCAGGAAATGTTATTGATCGCCTTCTTCATCTTCCTCCTGCGCACTAAACCCATCATCTTCTTCAGTGTCCGAATTGAATAAAACCTCAGGATCTCGTCACTCACTTCAGTCTCTTCGCTGTCGCTCTCACTTGAGCGCACGCGGTCCTCTTCATCATGCAGCAGTCCAGCCTTTCGAAACCCGCTGGTGATGGTGGATGTTGTGACACGGCTCCACGCATTTAGGATCCACTGGCAGACTTGAGTTAAAGATGCCCTTCGCATGCGTCCTGTTTTGGTAAAGGATTTCTCGTCGCTCGTCATCCAAGCCTCCCACTCAACGCGCAGCGCCACTTTAAATGCTCGGTTCACGCTGATGTTCAGTGGCTGCAAATACTTCGTGGTGCCCCCAGGAATCACAGCTGGAATTGAGTTTGTACTCTTGATGGCAGCTTTCACTGAACTTTCATTGTCAGCCCCTTAAAAAATCACCATCGGTGGAAGCTTTAGTCCGGATGCTGTGCAGCTCAGAACACAAGTAAAATGCGTTCTCTCATGGCCACTTGTTTTCAGTGTGTTGGACGAGTCACCTTTTTTATTAACAGTCCGAGTGAGAGGCAGGTCAAACGTCAAAGGTAATTCATCCATATTTATGATATCATCTGGCCCGATAGAATTCTCCGCTATCTTTGTTTGAGTGAATGTGCGGAAGTTAGCAAGTTTTTCCTCGCGGTCGTGCGTACCCTGACGGACAGGCCTTTTCGTCTCATAAATCTATAACACCACGATGGCCGCCTCTAAAATCTTCGATTTTCATTTTGGTGGCGATTGCTTTAGCCTTCAGTCTGATCTGCATGGTGGAAACACTGCGGCCGCCTGCTCTCTGTGTGTTAACCCAGTCTTAAAGAAAGTTTTCAAGTTCGGGCCATCTGCTATGATTACCTCTGAAAGCTTTTGTCGTCTTTTTGCATTGACTCAGTTCTTCACGCTGGCGTCTCCACCGTCTCACCATCGATTCATTTATGCCTAGATTATGTGCAGCAGCTCGATTTCCTTCTTCAACCGCCAGATTGATCGCCTTTAACTTAAAAGCTGCATCATATGCTTTTCTTCGAGTGTTTTCCATGTTGATGAGGGTGAGTACAAATGACTGATTTACAATAATATGATTGTGAAAGTGCACTTGATTTATCGTACAATTTCATTGGACCTCTGTGAACTACTCATCAATTTTATTTGTCTACTGTTACGAGGCAAAATGTTTTTGGCGGCATGATAAAAAAACATGCATTAGCCGCACCGTAGTATAGGCCGCAGTGTTGCCGCAGTGTTCAAAGCGTGGGAAAAAAGTAGCGGTTTAAAGTCCGGAATTTACGGTACCCTATCTACCTGTGAGACAGCTTTCAGGGATCTGTGGACTTGCACCCCAGATACCTCTGCTCCTCGACACTCCAAAGTATCCTGCCATTTACTTTGTACTCTGCCTTGGAGTTTGGCTTTGCGAAGTGAACCACCTCCACTTCTCTGGTCTGAAATCCATCTGCCACTTTTCAGTTCACTTTTTCATTCTATCAATGTCTCTCTGCAATATTCAACAATCCTCAGCACCATCCATAGCACCACTAAACTTTGTGTATCTGCAAACTTGTCAACCCACCCTTCCACCCCAGCATCCAGGTCTTTAATAAAAATCATTGTGGGACAACACTAGTCCCAATCCTCCGATCTGAATATACTCTCTCCACCACGATCCTCTGCTTTCTATAGGCAAGACAATTCTGAATCCACCTGGTCAAACTTCACTGGATCCCATACCTTCTGACTTTCTGAATAAGCCTACCGTGTGGTACCTTGTCAAATGCCTTAATAAAATCCATGTAGATAATATCTACTGCACTTCCCTCATCTATATGCCTGGTCACCTACTCAAAGAACTCTATCAGGCTTGTTAGACTCGATCTCCCCTTCACAAAGCCATGCTGACTGTCCCTGATCAGACCATGAATCTCTAAATGCCCATAGACTCTATCTCTAAGAAGCTTTAGCAAGAGCTTTCCCACTACAGGCATAATGCTCACTGGTCTCTAATTACCTGGACTAATTCTACTAACTTTTTTGAACATGGGGACAACTTTTGCCCCGCCCCCCCCCCCCCACAATCTTCCAGTACCATTCCATAGCCTCCAGGAGCATCCTCCCAACTTTATCTCTAATCGGCCCTATCTTCACTCCTGTAAACCTTTTCTTCTTCGGATAATTGTAGAATGCCTTAGGGTTTTTATTTAGCCTACTCGCCAAGGTCTTTTCATACACCGTTCTTGCTCTTCTCAGCCCCTTCGTAAGCTCCTTTCTTACTACCCTATATTCCTGAATAGACTCATCTGATCCTTGCTTCCTAAATCTCACGTATGCTTCCTTCTTCCATCTGACTAGATTTTCCACCTCACTTGTCACCCATGGTTCCTTCACTCTACAATTCTTTATCTTCCTCACCAGGACAAATTTATAACTAACATCCTGCAAGAGCTCCCTAACCATCAACCACATGTCCATAGTACATTTCCCTGCAAAAACATCATCCCAATTCACACCTGCAAGTTCTAGCCTTAAAGACATAATTTGCCTTAAGAAAAATTTCCTGTCCTGTCTGATTCTATCCTTTTCCATGATAATGTTAAAGGGCAGGGAGCGGTGGTCAATGTCCCCCAGATGCTCATCACCTGAGAGATCCGTGACCTGACCCGGTTCGTTTACTAAAACTAGATCAAGTATGGTATTCCCTCTAGTCGGCCTGTCAACATACTGTGACAGAAACCCGCTCTGAACACACTCAATAAAATCTGCCCCTTCTAAACCCTAATGCATTCTTCAATTATGTGATGACAGGGCCGACTAGAGATAAAGGAGGGAAGATGTGCCTGGAGGTTGTGGAAGTGAGCAATGTCCTCAATGAATACTTCTCTTCGGTATTCACCAATGAGAGGCAATTTGATGACGGTGAGGACAATATGAGTGAGGATGATGTTCTGGAGCATGTTGATATCAAAGGAGAAGAGGTGTTGGAGTTCTTAAAATACCTTAGGACGTATAAGTCGCCGGGGCCTGACGGAATATTCCCCAGGCTGCTCCACGAGGTGAGGGAAGAGATTGCTGAGCCTCTAGCTAGGATTTTTATGTCCTCGCTGTCCACGGGAATGGTACCGGAGAATGGGAGGAATGCAAATGTTGTTCCCATGTTCAAAAAAGTTAGTAGAGATAGTCTGGGTAATTATAGACCAATGAGTCTTACGTCTGTAAAAGATTCTTAGAGATAGAATCTAAGGACATTTAGAGAATCATGTTCTGCTCAGAGACAGTCAGCATGGCTTTGTGAAGGGTAGATTATGTCTAACAAGCCTGATAGAGTTCTTTGAGGAGGTGACCAGGCACATAGATGAGGATAGTGCAGTGGGTGTAATTTACATTGTTTTAATGAGGCATTTGACAAGATACCACATGGTAGCTTATTCCAAAAGTTAGTAGGCATGGGATCCAGGGAAGTGTGGCCAGGTGGACTCAGAATTGGCTTGCCTGCAAAAAGCAGAGTGTCGTAGTGGATGAAATACATTAGGATTGGCGGGTTGTGACTAGTGGTGTCCCACAGGATCGATTCTGGGACCTCTACCATCGTGATTGAGATTACCGACCTGAATATGCGGGTAGAGGTTGGGTTGGCAAGTTTGCAGACAAAACAAAAGGTGGTAGTCGTGGATAGTATTGAGGATTGTCGATGATTGCAGAGACACTTTAATAGGATGCAGAAGTGGGCTGAGAAGTGGCAGATGGAGTTCAACCTGGAGAAGTGTGAGGTGGTACACTTTGGAAAGACAAACTCCAAGGCAGACTACAAAGTAAATGGTAGGATACAGGGGAGTGTGGAAGAGCAGATGGATCTGGGGGTACATATCCACTGAACCCTGAGTGTTGACTCACAGATAGATAGGGTAGTTAAGAAAGCTTCTGGAGTGTTAGCCTTCATATGTTGAGGGATAGAGCTTATGAGTCGCGGGATAAAGATGCAGCTCTATAAAACTCTAGTTAGACCACAGTTGGAGTACTGTGTCCAGTTCTGGTCTCTGCACTATAGGAAAGATGTGGAAGCATTGGAAAGGGTACAGATGTGATTTACCAGAATGCTGCCTGTTTTAGAGAGTATGCATTATGATCACAGATTACGGGAGGTAGGGCTTTACTCTTTGGAGAGAAGGAGGATGAGGAGACATGATGAAGGTATATAAGATATTAAGAGTAATAGTTAGAGTGGATAGCTAGCGCCTCTTCCCCAGGGCACCACTGCACAATACAAGAGTACATGGCTCTAAGGTAAGGGGACAAATGTTCAAGGGAGATATTAGATGAAGGTTTTTTACACAGAGAGTGGTTGCTGCGTGGAATGCACTGCCTGAGTCAATGGTGGAGGCAGATACATTAGTGAAATTTAAGAGACTACTAGACAGGTATATAGAGGAATTTAAGGTGGAGGTTTATATGGAGGTATGGTTTAAGGGTCGGCACAGCGTTGCTGGCCGATTGTCCTGCACTGTGCTGTATTGTTCTATGTTCTATGTACTGTGTCCTTTCCCACCTTCCCGGCTTGTACAATTTCAGCAGGAAGTGATGGGAGGAGCAGTTTGAAGGACAGCTAATGTCCAGCATGTGGAGTTAAGAAGCAGATCCGCTGGGCCACAGACAGATACACCACCAGACACACACAGTGGCGGACACTGAACGAACTTTGTGCACCCACGTGAAGGTGGGGTTTTGGAGGGTCATCTCGGGAAATATCTAACAGTGACTCACAGTGTGAAACGGTGCAAACGGTGGGGAATAAATTTTGTGATAATTTCACCACTGAAGAAATGCCGAACGTATGGTGGTGATCTTCGGGGACCACGCCAAGGACGGTTGTGTGTGTGTGTGTGTGTGTCTCCCCTCTCTCTCCCTCTCCCCCTCTACTCCCTCCCTCCAACATTACTCAACTAAATACGACAAACTGAACTGAACTCTCTTCACCATAGTAAAATAGTATTCAATTGTATCCAATTACCCCTGGGTTTGAAAGAGCCTAGTTTTGTTCCTATTTCCATACATACATATACATTTATATCTATATCTATATCATTCCAAACTTGTTTGATATATTTGCATTTATATTACTGTATTGCATAGTTTACTAATAAACATTATTAGTTTATAGCAATACCAGACTGCAGAGTGTTTTCCATTTCTGCTGGTTCTTTAACCCCGACCCGCTGGACGCTTCCAAAACTGAGGCCTACGTCCGGGGTTTTGAACAAAATAGTGTGGGGGCTTATTTGAAATAATGGGGTGCATTCCCTTATTTTGATTTGATTATGTGGAAGAATAGAGGAAATGGAGTTTGAGGTTACTAGGTGTATGGCGGAGCCAATCCCTGACGGGTTGGATGAGGTTAAGAAGGATGTACTGATGAGAATCGCTGGTAAGCTAAAGAATGAATTGACCACTCACATGAGGAGGGCTCAGGTACAGCTGTTAATAACACAGCATTATGTAGCCGAGGGGAAATTCAAAGAGGAGGCGTGGAGATGTTTGTTGAGGGTAAAGTACTCACTGAGGCTGAGGTTCAACTTCAGGCCGATAAAATGAAGTTTGAGCATGAGTTCCGAGTAAAAAAAAACAAAACAAAAAAAAACCTGGCGGCTGCGGAAGCAGAAAGGCAGAGAGAGGAGCAAAATAAAAATCCGGAGATTGTGACTTTAAAGGAGAGAGCTCTCACAGAAGAGGAGGTTCAGAGAGAGTCAGTAGGATGTTACAGTAGTGATGGGGTGTTTATGAGGAAGTGGAGACCACCTACTGTGCTTGCAGATGAGAATCGGGCTATTGAACATTAAGTGGTGGTCCCGGAAGATTACAGGGCTGAAATTTTAAACGTGGCTCATTGTATGTCTTTAGCTGGACACTTTGAAGTGGAAAAGCCAGTAAACGGAATTGTTGAAGGAATTCTTCTGGCCTAATTTAAGGAAGAATGTTGTGAACTTGTCCAGGACTTGCCATACCTTTCAGAGTTCAGGAAAAGCTAATCAGGTGATCCCAAAAGTACCATTTAGGCTGATACCTGTTTTGGGTGAACCATTTTCCAGGGTCATAGAGGATAGTGTGGGCCCATTGCCAAAGACTGCTGCTGGCTATGAGTATCTGTTAAACATCATGTGTGTTGTGTCTCGGTTCCATGGGATGGTGCCCCTCTGGAACATCAAGGTAAAAGCACTTATCAAATTCTCCACACTGTTAGGTCTACCTAAAGAAATCCAATCTGACCAGGGTAGTGACTTTACATCTAGGACATTCCGGGGGCTAGTTAAGGAGTTGAGAGTTCAGCATATTGTGTCACCTTTGACCTTTCTGAGACAGCAATGGTCAGGTCAGAATGTAAATGTGATCAAGTGTTATCATGAATCCAACCCTGCACCAGTGAGCACCGTCTTGACAACGAAGGAGATTGTCGTGTCTTGTACAGGAATACAAAATTATTTTACTGAGCTCCGTAATTTTCACACGACTCAGAAAGTCTGATATTTTGAAAAATATTGATAGGAAAATTCAACATTTGCAGTCAAAGTGGCAAAAACAACTGAAGAATTTAATTATCCGGCATAAAGTTTTATTCCCTGATATTCTAAGACCATGCACGACGGCGATGCATGACATCACTGTAAAGTCAGCCCAGTCCATTAAAAAGCATCCCGACAGAATGAACTTTTAGAAAAGCAAGCTGGTGGAAAAAGAAATTGAGTACATGCTAGCAGCTGGTATCATTAGGCGATCTACCTCAGGCTGGGCAGCGCCTTGTGTTCTTGTACCAAAATCGAATGGTAGCATGAGATTCTGTACTGACTACAGCAAAGTCAAAGCCATCACAAAGACAGATGATGATCCTATCCGGAGAGTAGATGATTGCATTGATAAAGTCGGGACAGCTACTTACCTTACAAAAATTGACTTGCTGAAAGGATATTGGTGTTTTCCTCTGACTGAAATGGCTAGAAAAATTTCAGCATTTGTTATATATTTAGGGCTTTATGAATATAATGTTTTACCTTTCGGAATGAAAAATGCTCCAGGAACATCTCAAAGAATGATTGACTCGGTAAATAGAGGTTTAGAAAACACAGGGGTTTGTATCGATGTTTTAGTGATCTGGAGTGACACGTGGGAAGAGCACCCTGTGGCTGTGGGAAAATTGTTTGAGCAACTGTAAACTATATTGTGCTATAATCCCATATTCAGAGCACCTGACTTTTCAGAACCATTCTCCATAGCAACAGACGCTAGTGATGAGGGTGCTGGAGCAGTATTATTGCAAAAAATAGCGGATGACATTGAATACCCAGTGGCTTATTTCTCTAAGAAATTTAATGTACACCAGAAAAATTATTCCACTGTGGAAAAAGAGTTACTGTCACTTATTCTGTCTTTACAACATTTCAAAGTTTATATTTGTCCTTCCCAGAATCCACTGATAGATTACACAGATCATAATCCGTTAGTATTTCTGACTAATATGAAAAATAAGAACAGAAGGTTGTTGAATTGGAGTCTGATATTACAAGAATATGACCTCGAAATTAGACATGTCAAAGGTATGGACAACATTATAGCCGATCGAGGTGTTAAGTTTGAAACTCTACCCGTTTTGCTCTGTTATCTGATGATTACTCATGCATTGTTTTAAAGTCTGTAATACACATTTAACCTGATTTTTTCCCTCCGTAAAAATTTCTTAAAAGGAGCGGGAGTTAGGGGACACCCTGGTTTGGAATGTGGTCCAGAAGAGATCATATGAACTGTGCTGCTTTTAAGAGAGAAGGGAGAGGTGCCCAGAGCAATGAGAGAGAGAGAGAGAAATTGCTCGAAAGAGGGAGGTTATGGTTCCCCTGCTGACTGTTCACCTTTCACGAGGTTACTTGCCTGCTTGTAAGGTTTCTGCAGAAAGTGATGGGAGGAGCAGGTTGATGGACAGCTGGTGTCCAGCATGTGGATATAAAGAGCAGATCCACTGTTACACAGACAGACAGACCAGGAGACACACACTGTGTCGGACACTGGATGAGTTTTGTGCACCCACGTGAAGGTGGGGTTTTGGAGGATCGATTCTGGGATATCGATTAGAGGCTCACAGTGTGAAAAGGTGGGGAATTATTTGTGCGTCCACACTAGCCTGGGTGATAACGGTCGTAAGTATCATGGTCATAGTCGGTGACCACAACAGGACTTTGAAAGTCGGCATCAACTCTCAGCCCTCTCTCTCTCTCTCTCTCTCTCTCTCTCTCTCTCTCTCTCTCTCTCTCTCTCTCTCTCTCTCTCTCTCTCTCTCTAACATTACTCAACTAAATACCATGAAATGAACTGAACTCTCTTCAGTTTTAGTTTTACTTTATAGCAATACCAGGCTCCAGAGTGTTTTCCATTTCTGCTGGTTCTTTAACTGTGTCATGGGGTATGTGACAGTAGAAAGATGAGTTATTAACTCCAAACTTTCTGCATAAGCACTCAAAGAGATGAACTGCACGTGGATGTAACGATAGCCATATAACTGATCTCCTTCTAACTTAGGCCACAAACTTATCTCCTTCTCCTTGTTGACATGTGACGGGGGGAAGGCCGTGGAATCGGGGCTGAGGCAGAGGGGGGATAGATCAACCAGGATTGAATTCCGGGGCAGAGTTGATGGGGCCAGATGGCCAAATTCTGTGGCTCTGATTTATGCGCTTATAGATAGGTGTGTGGATCTGAGACTGTGAAGGGCTATGGTCCAGATTCTTTCTCCACAGAGTAACACCCCGGGAAATGTTTCACCGCTAACGTAATGTTCTCTCTGTGGAAACAGTGTTTGAGTTATGGGGAAAAATAACAGATGCTTTGGAATGAGAGCTGGCTCCTTGGCTTGGAGGGAGGTGAAGAGGGAAGATGCTGGAGAGAAGCGGTGGTAGGACTGGACGCATTGGGGAAATTGTAATTAGATGGAGACAGGCACCGAGATCGATGGAGGGTCAATGAACTGAGCTCCAACTTGTGCACATTGACTGTTTAATTATAAGCGGCCCATAGTTTTATTTAATCTTTCTTATCTTTACTAATCTTTCAGTTAATATTCACAAATATAATTTCTTTAATCGTATTCAGTGTGCTGTCTGTTATTTCTGGGCATTGAGCTGTAACCGGGTAACAAATTACACAGCATTCGCACAAACCGGGTGCGGGGTGGGTGCGCCACATCAGTCTCGCGGGTTTGGCGGGACCAAAGTGTGTCTTTCCTGGAATTACGCAGCCAAGGAAAGCAGCCGGGGCCTAGGCACATGGTCGAGTGAGTTTTCAAATGAAAGACATTTCCATCACATATCGGGGACTGATGACCATTAGGTCCCTGGGGTTTATCAGCTCTCAGGAGTCCAGTTCTGTAGTTTTGATCTTACAGTTGTAAAATCTGCCATCTCTTTCTCGCTTATTTCGTTTTCTAAAGTTTTTGGAATCTATTTCCTTATGACACCTGTTGTGTCATTCATGGTATGGAGTATCAATGGGCTAACATCTATCCTCCTGTTTTCCAAAGGAATACATGTTTTAAATTTGAGCAAAAGGTTACGAAGGCGAACAGAGATAAGAAAATGAGTCTGATGAAAGTTCCCGGGCCGAATCGCTAACTGTTTACGAATTTCCATAGGAGCTGCCTGGCCTCCTGAGTTCCTACTGCAATTTGTGCTGCTGCATGTGGATTTCCCGCATCTGCAGATTTTCTCGCGTTTCCGATAAGAAATGAATCTTTCCTTTAGTGGATGCGACCAAAGGGTTTCCCCAAAGCAGTAAACTGACGGGTATATTGTTTCACATACAAAATGCTGGAGGAACTCAGCAGGCCAGTCAGCAACTGTGGGAAAAAATACAGTCGACAGATCGGACGAGAGATTTCCGAGAGAAAAAAAAACTGAGGATTTATAAATTGGAGGAAGGAGAGAAAATCCAGATGACAGGTGAATCCTGAAGTGGGAGGGATGAAGTACAGATGCTGGGAGAGTTGGTTGTTGAAAGAGACAGAAGACCAAGGGAAAAAGGGGGAGGAGCAGATTTTCTCTTGTTTGAAAATTTAATTGTTTCCAAAGCTTTTCGTGGTTTCCACGCGGTCCTTCAAAGACAACAAACAATTTGTGCTCCTACTCTCTCACCAGGATGATATTAAAACCTCCCCGACACACCACAATGCATCTTTGATCTTGAATAAACCAATGGGAATCCTAACAGTGGCAATGATTTCAAACAAAAAAAAACAGCAACCGGACACATCATATCGTCGGCAGAATAGAGCCGGTGACTCCTGGATCCCTGACTCCAAAACAAAGACACATTAACAAAAATGCTGCTTGAATGAATACTGTAAAATAAGCGGCATTCTTCCCGCCGAGATCCCGCTTAAAAATTCTACCACTTCTTTGATATATTTTCCTAATCGTTTCATGCAACCAACCAGCTGAGCGGCCTTTGGCTGACCTGAGCGGTGCAGGCTGTTATCCTGTGGGACTCAGAATCTCTGAGCAAGCAGCTGCCTGCCCGCAGGGCAAATTCCAACACACGCACTCCTCAGGAGAGGGAGCGGGCTCTCTGCTAAAATTGGAGCAGCCGGCTCGGTAGCTTGCTGTCAATCAATACTGAAGGAACTTGGTTCGATATATTGTTTAACCATTCCTTCTCCATGGTATGGCAGCAAAATCGAACCAAAATAATATTTATGTGATTTTGAATCCCAGAGTGAAGTCGTACCCGTTAGAGTTGGTGCCCGAAATGCTGAAGGTTTATCATCTTTTCAATTTCTCTTTATTTTCGTGTTCGGTGCACTGCCCGGATTTTTTCTGGTTGTTACAGCCAACGGTGTTAATGGGGACAAGGTCGCTCTGTCTATTAAATGCTCCCAATGGCGTTCACCTAAATAGCCTTGGACAACCAAGTCCGGCTCCTGGCCTGCACGTGTGGCTTAGCTACTGACCCCGACGGAACAGTTTCTACTAACAGGAAACGGGGCAAGAGTCCTAATAATTGCCGTTTCGAGCAGATGTGGCTCGTCAGCCGCGGTTGACAGCTCGACTGGAAGGAATAGTCTGATCTCAAACCTCCTCTACCTTATGGCTGGATCAACCCATGAGAAAGGATTCGATTGTAAACACAAAGGGAAAACTCCGGAGCTGCAGTTCCTAAGTTGACTTCAAGGCTGACTGGCAACTCCTGCGACGCTGCCGGTATGGATCTCTGCCGCTCCTTGCTGTTCATTGTGCGCGTGGAGCGTGGCAGTCTGCCACTGACATCCTCGGCCTGGGGAAGAGGTGGACACCGCAGCCATAGTTCGACTTACCTGACACAGCTGTCGGGTCTGGCTTTGGTGGCGCTGCAGAGGAGGTTCACTGGGTTGATTCCTGAGATTGGAGGGGGGGGGAGGTTGTTAGACTACGGGGAACTATTGATTCACCTGGGACAGTACTCGCCGGAATTCAGAAGACTGAGAAGAGATCTGATAGGTACATATAAAAATATGAAAGTGATGGAAAAATAGAAGCAGTAAAGTTTTTTTTTTCCCCCAGTAGGAAAGACTAGAACGTGGATGCATAGTCTCAAGATTCGGGGAGTAGATTTAGGACGGAGATCTTCTTTCCCAGAGAGTGGAGGATCTGTGTAATTCTCCGCCCGATAAAGCAGTTGAGGATACCTCAGTAAATATATTTAAGACCAGGTTTTGATAGATTTTTGCATACTAGGGGAATTCAGGGTGATGGGGAAAAGGCAGGCAGGTGGTGATGAGTTCATGGTCAGATCAGCCATGACCTTACTGAATGGCAGAGCCGGCTCGACCGGGCAGATGGTCAACTTCTGCTCGTATTACCTGTGTTCTTCCTTCTTATCTTCGACCGGAGCGGGTCGGACCGTGGGCTGAGAAGGAGGAGTACAGCGAACAGGGGAATCCCTGAGGGGAACAAGGTGAAACACATGCAGAAATATAGAAAGCTGCGTTAACCTTACCTCACTTCCGCATTTATCTTCTCAGTTGATTTCTGGGCCGATCTCACAAGTTCTCTCCTTATTATTCAATCCCAGCTGTCCCCAACCTGGCGCCCACGGATAATGGTAAGGGTCCATCGCATCTAATCGGTCGGGAAAGCTTGCTCGACCCCAAACGTGGGGCGGACGTCCTCTCGTTAAAGTCTGCAAGTCCCAGGCTGTGAATTCGAGCCGCAAACGCTCTGCGGGATTCAAAGCTGCGCCCAGCAGGTCCCGTCCTGCCCGGGGCAAGACGAGTTTCACCTTAAACGTCCCAGCACAGAGTCACCTGCTCATTCGGAATCCAATCAAAGCCCTTCCCCAGCTCCCTCCCACTTCATCTGTGAACAAGATATCTCAAGCCCTTTGCTTAACCATTGCAGGGAATTCAGCAAAAACTAATCTGTAAATCAATTTCCCTGTTTGTTTTTGTGTTTAATTACAGAAGTTTGTCTATAAAATTCATGTTATTTTGCATGCATTTTTTTTGCTGTAAAAGTGGTCGCGGATCCCCCGCCCCTTAATTCACCCCCGTGTAAGATAAGTCATACGAAAGAGGAACTGTCCAATACAACGAATCGAGCAGCCTGCTTTTCTGACTCGCTGGGTATTTGCTCCTCTTGCCGGATGACTTCCAGACGGGTTTCGGGCGGCTGATGTTGGCTGTCTAACTGCTCAGCGGCATGAGTCTCTCAAATAGTAGACAATAGACAATAGGTGCAGAAGTAGACCATTCGGACCTTCGAGCCTGCATCGCCATTTTGAGATCATGGCTGATCAATTACTATCATTACCCGGTTCCTGCCTTGTCCGCATATTCCTTGATTCCCCTATCCATAAGATACCTATCTAGCTCCTTCTTGAAAGCATTCAGAGAATTGGCCTCCACTACCTTCCGAGGCAGTGCATTCCAGACCCCCACAACTCTCTGGGAGCAGTAGTTTTTCCTTAACTCTGTCCTAAATGACCAACCCCTTACTCACAAACCATGCCCTCTGGTACTGGACTCTCCCAGCATCTGGAAAATATTTCCTGCCTCTATCTTGTCCAATCCCTTAGTAATCTTATATGTTTCAATCAGATCCCCTCTCAATCTCGTTAATTCCAGCGTGCACAAGCCCAGACTCTCTAACCTCTCTGCGTAAGACAGTGCAGACATACCAGAAATTAAGCTCGTGAATCTACGCTGCACTTCCTCCACAGCCAGGATGTCCCTCCTTAACCCTGGAGACCAAAACTGTACACAATGCTCCAGGTGTGGTCTCACCAGGGCTCTGTACGAATGCAAGAGGATTTCCTTGCTTTTGTACTCAATTCCCTTTGCAATAAGAGCCAACATTCCATTAGTCTTCTTCACTGCCTGGTGCACTTGTTTATTCACCTTCAGTGACTGATGAACAAGAACTCCGAGATCTCTTTGTATTTCTCCCGTACCCAGTTCTACACCGTTCAGATAATAATCTGCCTTCCTGTTCTTACTCCCAAAGTGGATAACCTCACACATATTCACATGAAACGCCATCTGCCAAGTTTCTGCCCACTCATCCAGCCTATCCAAGTCACCCTGAATTCTACTAACATCCTCATCACATGTCACACTGCCGCCCAGCTTAGTATCATCAGCAAATTTGCTGATGTTATTCTCAATGCCTTCATCTAAATCATTAACTTAAATGGTAAACAGCTGTGGTCCCAATACCGAGCCCTGTGGCACCCCACTAGTCACAACCTGCCATTCCGAGAAACACCCATTCACCGCTACCCTTTGCTTTCTATCTGCGAACCAGTTTTCTATCCGTGTCAATGTCTTCCCCTCGATGCCCTGAGCTTTGATTTTACCCACCAATCTTCTATGTTGGACCTTATCAAATGCCTTCTTGAAATCGAGGTGCACTACATCCACTGTATCTCCCCCGTCTAACTTCTTGGTTACATCCTCGAAAAACTCCAACAGATTAGTCAAGCATGATTTACCCTTGGTAAATCCATGCTGGCTCGGCCCAATCCTATTACTGCTATCTAGCTATGCGACAATTTCATCCTTAATAATGGACTCTAGCATTTTTCCCACCACCGATGTCAGGCTGACAGGTCGATATTTCTCTGTTTTCTCCCTCTTAAAAAGTGGGATATCATTAGCCATTCTCCAATCCTCAGGAACTGAACCCGAATCTAAAGAACATTGGAAAATGATTACCAATGCATCTGCAATTTCCAGGGCCACCCCCTTTAGTACCCTAGGGTGCAGACCATCTGGACCTGGGGATTTGTCAGCCTCCAGTCCCTTCAGTCTTCTCATCACCGTTTCCTTCCGAATGTTAATCTGTTTCATTTCCTCTATTACCCTATGTCTTTGGCCCATCCATACATGTGGGAGATTGTTTGTGTCTTCCTCAGTGAAAACAGATCTAAAGTACTCATTAAATTCTTCTGCCATTTCTCTGTTTCTCATAACAATTTTACCCAATTCATTCTTCAAGAGCCCAAAATTGTCCTTAACTATCTTCTTTCTCTTCACATACCTAAAAAAGCTTTTACTATTTTCCTTTATATTCCTGGCTTGCTTGCATTCGTAACTCATTTTCTCTCCCCGTATTGTCTTTTTAGTTAAGTTCCGTTGTTCCTTAAAAACTTCCGAATCATCTGTCCTCCCACTCAGCTCTGTCATATTTCTTTTTTTTTTAATGCTATGCAATCTCTGACTTCCTTTGTCAACCACTGTGGCCACTTTCCCCTATTTGAATCCTTCCTTCTCTGGGGGATGAACAGATTTTGCACCTTGTGGATTATTCCCAAGAGTACCTGCCATTGCTGTTCCACTATCTTTTCTGCTAGGCTATCCGTCCAGTCAACTTTGGCCAGCTCCTCCCTCATGGCTCCATAGTTTCCCCTGTTCATCTGCAACACTGACACCTCCGAGAGGACACCTTCTCAAATTGCAGATAAAAGCTTATCATATTGTGATCACTACCTCCTAATGGCTCCTTTACTGCGAGATCGCTTATCAAATCCTATTCATTACATAACGCTAAATCCCTGTCTTGTCCCTGGTCGGCTCTCGCACAAGTTGTTCCAAGAATGCATCCCGTAGGCACTCTACAAACTCCCTATCCTGTGGTCCAGCACCAACCTGATTCTCCCAGTTCACCTGCATGTTGAAATCCCCCATAACTACTGCGACATTACCTTTGCCACATGCCAATATTAACTCCCTATACAACTTGCACCCAATATCCATGCTACTGTTTGGTGGCCTGTAGGCAAAACTCATTTTGGTCCTTTTGCCCTTACTGTTCCTCCGTTCTATCCACACAGACTCTACTTCTCCTGTCTCTATGTCCCCCCATTGGAAAGGACTGAATCTTATTCCTCACCAACAGGGCCGCCCCATCCCCTCTGCCCACATTTCTGTCCCTACGATAGCATGTATACCCTTGTACATTCATTTCCCAGGTCTGATCTCCCTGCAGCCCTGTCTCCGTTATCCCAACAACATCATAGTTACCCATTCGCACCTGAGCTTCAAGCTCATCCGCCTTATTTCTGACACTTCGTGCATTCAGATATAGAATTTTTAGCCCATTTCTCCTCTCTCTGTTTGAATCGCTGTCTATTGTGCTTAACCCAGCTCCGCGAACTCCCGTCGGTCTATCCGTCCCTAGAATTTTGTTCTCCTTCCTAAATTTACTTATTCTTTCAACACATTTAACTCCATGTTCCGTCAGACCATCCCTCTGTACATGAGTCCTCCTTATCACTTGTTCCACCGCTCCTTCCTCTACTTCACACTTAATATTCCGGAACCGTGTAGTCCCCACCTGTCCGTTATTCGTCCTCTCGCTATCCTCTCTCACATTCTGGATCCCCGCCCCTTGCAAATTTAGATTATTCCCCCCCAAGAAGCACTAGCAAACTTCCCTGCAAGAATGTTATTCCCACTCCAGTTCAGCTGCAAGCCTTCCCTTCGTAACAGATCCCACCTTCCCTGGAACAAAGCCCAATTATCTACAAACCTGAAGCCGTTCCTTCTGCATCATCCTCTCAGCCACGTATTAATCTTTATAATCCTGCTGTTACTTGCCTCACTCGCACGTGGCACAGGTAGCAATCCTGAGATTGTTACCCTGGAGATCCTGCTCTTCAGCTTTGCACCTAACTCCATGAACTCCCTACGCAGGACCCCCTCACTCATCCTACCAACGTCATTGGTCCCTATATGGACCACAACATCTGCATTCTTGACCTCCCTCTCGAGAATAACCCGCACCCGATCTGAGATGTCTCGGACCACGGCACCAGGGAAGCCGGGCCTCGTGGGTATTCAATATTGGCTATCTCCTGCAACTAATAAAGTGGTCACTGAGTGTATGTGCTCGTGGTCTTCTGCTGCTGTAGCCCATCCACTGCCAGGCACCTCAAGGCTTATTCAAAATGCTTTCATGTTAGGATTTTTTTTGAATAACGCTCGCTTTCCAAAGATCCCGCTTGCAGAGTCGTTCCTGGCGGGAAACGTCCTGCATGATCGGGGATGCTGATTGGTGTAGCTCAGGTAAATTTCCGTTCGAATTCCCAGCGGATAGACAAGGCCCCGTTTCATTTGTGTTTAAATCCAGTGGTCATTAGGGGGGACAATGGAACTCTTTGCCTCAAGCAGCTGTGCTGAATGGAAGGATTTTATTTCGCCAGAGAGTGGTGAATCTGTGGAATTATTTGCCACTGGTGGCTGTGGAGACCAAGGCTTTATGTATATTTAAGGCAGAGGTTGATAAATTCTTGATGGGCTAGGACATGTGATACCGGAGAACAGAGAACCTAGAAATCTACAACACATTACAGGCCATTCGGCCCACAATGCTGAACCAACCATGTAACCGCCTCTGGAAAATGACTAGAATTTCCCTACGAAATAACCTTCTATCTTTTTCTGAGCTCCATGTTCCTGTCTAAGACTCTCTCAGAGGACCCTATTTTATCCGCATTTTCCACCGTCGCTGGCAGCTTAGTCCTCTCACTCACCAGTTTCTACCCTTCCGTGCCTACCTCCAAGCACATTATAACTATGGAACACCTCCCACCATTGCCTCCGCCCTTCTGTTAGCTATTTCAACACGGGGGGGGAGGGGAAAGCCTCTGTCTATGCACACGTTTAATGCCCCTGATAACCCTATACGCCTTTATCAGGTCACCGTTCATCCTCGAAGGAGAAAAGGCAAAAGTTCACTCAACCAAACAAGAGATTGGGGCTGAGAGGGAAAATTGGATCCGCCATGATGAATTGACGGAGCAGACTCGATGGGCCAAATGGCCTACTTCTGCTCCAATATCGTATGGTCTTATATATTCATATACAAGTATGAAGCCGCTTTGACTTGTTTTCACAGGAGAGGCATCTCCTTTTCCCCTGGGCTATTGGCGACTGTTTGCGCTGAGACCCGCCCTGCACCTGACGGCACCGCTCATTCACGCAGGGAGCTCAGCGACTCCCAGACAAACGGGGAGGATCAGCTTGTCAGGTCGGAACTTGGGAGTGCTAAACAGGGAAAAGACTGAGAGGTTGCAATGACACGGAAGAGATACGACAATACAGACGACAGAAGTAAAAACGGAAATGCCCCTCGGTCTAGGTCAGGTTCCATGAGGCCATAACATTCGCTTCTCTGTTTGATATCCATTCAATCCTTCCCCCGTCACACTTTGCTGTCGGACCTGCTCCACGGTATCGCCGATCCTGCAAGAACGTGAGAGCGGGCTGCAAATACCCTTCTCCCATCCCAGGTCTCCAGTTAACCTCGGCAGTTCTTTGGACGGTGGCAGGAAACCGGAAAGACCATACATTCCACGCCGAGGACTTACCGGCAGAACAACGCCGCAATTGAACTTTTAACTCCGGAACACCCCTGACCTGTAATAGCTTCGCGCTAACCCAATGGCTGCTGTTAACGGCGGCCATGCTTGCACCGTCCGAGTACTGTCAGTTACTGGGCTGTGAACCAGATTCACTCAGACTCAGTCCTCAACCCTCCAACGACACCCCCCCCCCCTCGCTGCCGATAGCCAGGGATAGGCAGGGATTCTGATTTCTGGATCATTGGGATCTCTTTTAGGTCAGGTACGACCTGCACGAAAAAAGGGGTTGCTCTTGAATCCCAGGGGGACCAATATCCTGGCAGGGATGTTTGCTAAGGCTACTGGGGAGAGTTTAAACTAGAATTGTTGGGGGTTGGGAACCGAACCGAAGAGACTGGGGAAGAGGAGGTTGGTTCACAAATAGATAGAGCTTGTAGATAGTGCGAGAGGGAGGATAACAGGTGATAGAGAAGGGACGGTCTCAGACCGAAGTTTGAGATGAGTTTATTTTAAAGCAAGGAGTGTTATGAATAAAGCGGATGAGCTTACAGCGTGGATCACTACTTGGAGATATGATGTGCTGGCCGTTATAGAGACTTGGATGTGCCAGGGCACAGGGACGTTTACTTCAGATTTTAAATGTTTCAGAAAGGTCAGGAAGGAAGGATAAAGTGGTGGGGGCGTGGGACTGTTGATCGGAGATAGTGTTACTGCTGCAGAAATGGTGGACGCCATGAAGGGATTGTCTATGGAGTCTCTGTGAGTGGTCGGCAGGATCAGGAAGGGGTCAGTAACTTTACTGGGTGTTTTTATACACCTCCTAATAGTAACAGCGACATCGAGAAGCAGACAGGAAAATCAGATCCTGTAAAGGTGTAATAATAACAGAATTGTCGTGAATGGTGATTCTAATTCCCAAATATCGATTGGTACCTCCCTAGAGCAAAGGGTTTGGACGGGATGGAGTTTGTTAGGTGTGTTCAGGAAGGTTTCCTGACACAATACGTAGATAAAACTACAAGAGGAGAGGCTGTACTTGACGGGCATTAGGAAACCAACCAGGTCAAGTGTCAGATGTCTCCGTGGGAGAGCATTTTGTAGATAGTGATCAAAAGTCCATCTTCTTTACAATATCATTGGAGAGAGATAGGAACAGTTAAGTTAGAAAAGCGTTTAATTGGAGTGAGGGGAATTATGAGGCTATCAGGCTGGAAATCGGAAGCTTGAATTGGAAACAGATTTTCTCAGTGAAAAGTAGTGAAGAAGTGTGCAAATTTTCAGGGCATATTTGTCTGGAGTTCTGCGTTGGTACGTTCCAGTGAGCCAGGGAGGTTATGGAGTGATACAGGAACCGTGATGTAGAAAAGCTGTAATAAATCCAGTCAAGAAGAAAAGAAAAGCTGAAAAAAGCTTCAGAGAGCTAGCTAATGTTAGAGATCTAGAATATTATAAGGCTATTAGGAAGGAGCTTAAGAAGGAAATTAGGAGAGCCAGAAGGGGCCATGAGAAGGCTTTGACGGACAGAATTAAAGAAAACCCAAACACATTCCATAAGTATATGAAGAACAAGAGGATAAGAAGTGAAAGAATAGGACCAATCAAGTGTAACAGTGGGAAAGTGTGTATGGAACGAGAGGTACTTAATGAATACTTCACTTCAGTATTCACTATGGAAAAGTATTGAGGTGATTGTATTGATTACTTGCAACAGATTGAATAGATTGAGCATGTAGATACCAAGGACAAGGATGTGCTGGAGCTTTTTGAAAGCATTAATTTGGATATGTCGCCGGGGCCGAATGGGATTTACCCCAGACGACAGTGGGAGGCGAGGAAGGAGATTGCTGAGCCTCTGGCGATGATCTTTGCATTATCAATGGGGACGAGAGAGGGAAATTACGGGAAAGGGAATAGAGAGATATATAAAATATATAAAATTATAGATCTATTACCTCAGTTGATGGAGAAAATGCTGAGCGGCAGGATTTCTGAACATTTGGAGAGGTACAATCTGATGGGTAATAGTCAGCATGGCTTTGCCAAGGGCAGGTCGTGTCTTACCAGCCTGGTTGATTTTTTGAGGATGCGACTAAGCACATTGATGAAGCAAGAACAGTAGTTGTCGCGCATATGCATTTCAGCAAGGCATTTGATAAGATACCCCATGCAAGGCTAACTGAGAAAGAAAGGAAGCATAGAATTCAAAGGGACATTGCTTTGTCGATCCAGAACTGGCTTGCCCACAGAAGGTAAAGTGTAATTGTAGACAGGTGACATTCTGCACGGAGGTCGTTCACTAGTGGTCTGCCTCGGGTATCTGTTCTGGGACTCTTATTCTTCGTAATTTTAATAGATGACCTGGATAAGGAAGTGTAGAGACGGGTTAGTAAGGTTTCTGATAACACAAAGGTTGGAGGTTAGTTAATAGTGTGGAGGGCTGTCAGAGTTTACAGCGGGACGTTGATAGGATGCAAAACTGGGCTGAGAAGTGGCAGATGGAGTGCAACCCAGATAACTGTAAAATGTTTCATTTTGGTAGGTCAAATATAATGCTAGAATATAGTATTAATTGTAAAACTCTTGGCAGTATGGAAGATAAGAGGGATCTTGGGGTCCGAGTCCGTAGGACGCTCAAGCCATCTGCTCAGGTTGACTCTGTCGTGATGAAGGATTTATGGCGCATTGGCTTTCATTAATCGTGGAGTTGAATTTTGGAGCCGGAAAGTAATGTTGCAGCTCTACAGAAATTTGTCAAACCCCGCTTGGAGTATTGTGTTATGCTCTAGTCGCCTCACTACAGGAAGGATGTGGAAGCCATAGAAAGGGTGCAGAGGAGATTTACAAGGATATTGCCCAGATTGGGGAGCATGCCTTATGAGAATAGGTTGAGTCAAGTCGGCCTTTTCTCCTTGGAGCGACGGAGGGTGAGAGGTGACCTGATAGAGGTGTATAAGACGATGAGAGGCATTGATCGTGTGGATAGTCAAATGCTTTTCCCAAGGGTTGAAATGGTTGCCACAAGAGGACACAGGTTTACGTTGCTGGGGAGTAGGTGCAGAGGAGATGTCAGTGGTCAGAGTGGTGAGTGTGTTGAATGGGCTGCCAGACACGGTGGTGGAGGTGGATACGATAGGATCTTTTAAGATACATTTGGATAGGTACATGGAGCTTAGAAAAATAGAGGGATATATGTAAGCCTAGTAATTTCTAAGGTAGGGACATATTCGGCACAACTTTACGGGCCGAAGTGCCTGTATTGTGTTGTAGGTTTTCTATTAATCTATTAATTGTTAATCGGGCTGAGGGTTATTTGTTCTGAATTTCGAAGGTCTCCCAGTTCGTCAGCAGGAAGAATTGAAGACAGTTGCTAGGGACCAGCCCTCATGAGGTTGCTCCTTCTTCAGGAGGTAGGATGAAGGGAGAAACAATGTCGTTCCACTGAGACCGGTTTGGCGAAGACACTTTTTTTGTGGTCACGATTTCGCCCAACGGAAATTCCAGGAAATGAGCTGACCGCGATTTCCATGATATCCGTTGAACATGGCACAATCAAGTCACACGTCTGCCTCCGTGGATGTGCAGCTTCTACACCGCATCTTCCTTCACTCTGAAGTATCACATAATCTATTACAAGTGTATACTTCAACCATCTTGTCAGACTGAGAAACAGGATGCTATATCAACATCTCTCTAGTGGGACAAAGCGAGAGAGATCTGCTGGGCCTGCTTTCATACACTTTCTATTGGACGAAACACTTCAAAATTGAGAATATTATACAATCTACGCTCCCTGATCACGCTCCATCATACGCAAACGTCACTCCATACAGTTCGGCCCACAAGCCGTCCGATCCCCAGCAGTCCCTGGGGATCTACCCTCCCCGAGTTACACACCGTTCGATCCCCAGTGACAACCTCCATGAGGTACACACCGGCAGAGCACAGGGACTCACTCTCTGCGAGTTTCACACCGTCCGTTCCCCAGGGTACCATCTACCTGAGTTATGCCAGCAACGCATCCTCCTCCATTCACACACTTTCCCATCCTCAAGGACCCACCATCCGCGAGTTACACACCGTCTGACTCCCAGAGACCTACGCTGACAGGGTGCCTGCAGAAGGACTTGGAAAGTTTGAGGGAATATGCAAAGTAGCAGATGGAATAAAGTTGTAGAGAAGTGTATGGTCATGCAAGCTGGCAGAAGTTGTAACGACATGGGCTAATTTCCGAAAGGAGAGAATATTCAAAAATCATAGATGAAAAAGGTTTTGGGAGTTCTCCTGCAGTATTCTCTGATGGTCAAGTTGCCTGCTGAGTTGGCGGTAAGGAAACTAAATGCATTGTTTGTACTCGTTTCAAGTTCCAAATGCTTGCTGTCATTTCGCAGTACACAAGTGTGAGTAGAAGCAAAGTGATGGTTTGTCCGGATCCGCTGCAGCATAAAAAAATAGAATGAAGACAGGAAAACAATAAACAAAGAAAATAAATGTAAATCGATTATAAGAGCTTATGAACCTAGACTGATTTATGTACATACACTTACGCAAATGTTAGGTTAATTTCGAGAGGATTGAACTGTAAAGGCAAGGGCATGATGCGGAGTGTTTATAAGGTTCTGGTCAGACCGTACATGGGGTTTTGTGAGCAGTTTTGCGCCATTTTTCTGAGAAACAAATGTGCTGGTATTGGAGAGGGTCCAGAGGACGTTGACTAGAATGAACCCAGGAAGAAAAGGATCAATACACAGGGATTGATTGAGGGTTCTGAACTGGAACGCGCTGGAGATTAGCAGCATGAAGGTTCCTGGGGAGTGTGTGGTGGTGGTGGGGGGGGGCGGGTTTTCTGGAACCTATTCTATATTGAAAGGCCTAGATATTGTAGAAAGGATGTTTCCTATGGTAGGGGAATCTCGGACCAGAGGGCACAGACTCAGGATGGAGGGACGTCCATTTTGAAAGGAGATGAGGGGAAAAAGTATCTTCAGCCAGATGGTGACGAATCTGTAGAACTCATTGCCACCGAAGGCTGTTGGATGCTAATACGTTGGGAGTATTTCAAGCGCAGTTTGATATTGATTTGATTCATCTAGGTGTCCAAGGTTCCGGCGAGAAGGCAGGAAAATGGGGTGGAAGAGAAATAATAAATCAGCCATGATGTAATGACGGTACAGACCGGATGGATCGAATGACGACCTACTGAGGCGAAGGCCGCCTTCAGCAGCTTTAAAACTTTCCATGTCCTGGAATGGTCTTTCGGATTTCCCCACAGAGTACATCGAACATAGAAATCTGCGGCACATTACAAGGCCGACAGCTCACAATCTTGTGCAGACCATGTAACCTAGTCTAGACGTTGGCTAGAATTTCCCTACCGTATTGCTCTCTATATTTCTAATCTCCATATACCCAGCTAAGAGGCTCTTAAAAGACCCTATAGTATGCGCCTCCACCACCGTCTCCGGCAGTGCATTCCACTTAACCACCACAGTCTTTGCGAATAACTTACCCCTGAGATCCCAATTGTATCTATTTCGAAGCACATAAAAACTGTGCCCTCTCGCGTTAGGTATTTCAGTCCTGCAAAAAAAAGCCTCTGACGCTCGGACAATCAATGCCACTAATCATTCGATTCTTCTCTATTCGGTCTCCTTTCATCCTCCTTCGCTCCATGGAGAAAAGGCCGAGTTTACTCAACCTATTCCCATATGGTATGTTCTCCAATCCAAGCAACATCCTTGTAAATCTCCTCTGCACTCACTCTGTAGTATCCACATTCTTCCCGTAGTGAGGTGACCAGAACTGAACACAGTACTTCAACTGGGAACGAACTAAGTTCTAATTTAGATGTGACATTAAATCATGGGTATTGAACTCAATCCCACATTTGATGAAGACAAACACAATATACGCCCTAACAACACTGCCATCCTGCATAGCAGCTTTGAGTGCCCTGTGGACGTGGATCCCAAGATCTCTTTGATCCTCCACAATGCAAGAGTATTACGTTTAATACTATATTCTGCCTTTAATGTTGACCCCAGGCCAACCCTCCTCCTTTTGCAACCGGTCTTGGGAGTGGGGAGTTTATCCCACCTTGTGGAGGAAGAGTCCACCAAAGAAATTATATATATTTAAAAATATATATCTGAACCAGAAAATCCGCTGGTTTATAATTTGCAAGTGCTTCTGAAGGGCTGAGATCGGATTTGCAATGATCTCTCGATGACAGTGTTAAGAAATGTATGTTAATGAGCTCCCCAGAAATACTGAGAAAACATTTGACCAAACTTGTCACAAACAAGAGAAAATCTGCAGATGCAGGAAATCCGAGCAGTATACACACAAAATGCTGGAGGAACTCAAATGTTATCAGGCCTGTTAAAACCTTCCAGCATTTTGTGCGTGTGCGTTAACCGAACTTGTTCACAGTTGCAGTAGGAGTGAATAGACGTCCGGCGGCTCTCTCTCTCTCGGGACAGATAAGGAATGGTTGAGCTGAAAGTCATCATGCCCCAGGCATCCCCTCTCACAGTCCCGGCGGAGCTCAGAATCTGTGGTAGGCAGTTCAAATTCTCGGTGATCTAGCAGAGAACCTCCGCCCCATCGGAAGGAATGGGTGAAGAAAGGAAACAGCTTGTCAGACCAGCACGCAAATCTGTTCTGAGCGACCGGTTCTACTTAACCGAGCAGTCTAGGCATTGGCTGGTCAACCTGAAATCCCCGTGCCTAGTGAGCAGGTTGGTCGCACGCCTCGGACAGTGAGTCTCTGCTATCCGGGGCTGCACGTAACGACGTAAGGTTACAGCAGAGGCAAGGTCTGTTTCTACTTCACCACAATGCCTGAGTGTCCAGGAGGGATTGAGTAGGCATCAATAGGACAAGGTGGCCCCGTTAGGCTCGTTACTGTGTCAGTTATTGAATTAAATTGAATTGGCAAGAGTGTGATATTTCTGGTGAGAGGGAGTATGAAGGTGTTGAGATCCTGGACAGAAATGCTTTTCTCATGGTCAATCCGGTAGCTGGATGTAATTAATTGTCTGGCTGACCAAAACATATCCAGGGAATTGCAATTTTCAGAGGGGATTTCATTACTCCATAAGGATAAACAATTGAGGCATTTGTGAAGTAATCGTGATTGCGGGGGATACGTGAAGAGAGTAAGCGCCTATCTGCTGTCACTTATTTCCAGTAAATGAGTTGTGACGGTCATGGACTGTGCCCTTATAAGAGCGAGAGAGAGGGAGACTGATCACATTTCTGCTACCTGCTTCTGGGTTGCTGTGGAGAGAAAGGTGGAGTTATATGATGGACAGTTAATGTTTACCTAAGCTTGCAGCGTGATTGGACTTCTACAAGATAGTTTCACACACAGTCAGACACACAGCTGCAATTGACCATGGAAGGACACTCGTGACAGAAAAGTCACTGGATCAAACGTTCGAGTGCCCACCATGGTGGACTGTGGATCGGTCAGGAGAATCAAACTGTAGCTGTCACTGTGTGTAGAAGTGCTGACGCTGTGGAGGCTATCGGTGCATTTACCCTTCCCTGGGTGGTAGTTTTCCCTTGAAGACCGTACCTTTTGTAATAAGCTGCGTTTGGTTAACTCGAGAGTGGATTCGGAGTCTGACGACCACGAAGACCAACGACATCTGTTTACTCGTTCTTCTCCTATTGTGGCTTACAAATATCTCCATCTTTCCTCACCAGCTCCGTGCATTGAACTAAAATTACTTACAGTTCCATCGTAAGACTTTAAACCTTTCCCGCCGAGCTTGAATACATTTGAGAATTATGGTTACGCACATCTTTTTGCATAATGCTACTATTTTTTTTTATTTACCTGGTTTAAATTACTATATTAAGTAGTTACTAATAAATAATGGTTTTTAGCATCAAAACCAGACTCCATGTGTGCTCTGTTGCTGCCGGCTCTTTTAAACCTTTGCGTGTACGTAACAAAATTCGTGCCCTCGTCCGGGATTCGAACAAATTTGGAGCTTATTGACTGATTAATGGGCCATCGTATCGGGAAAATAACTTTTGATTGGTTTGAGTAGAAGTTCAGCAGTAGTGGAGGTTGATAGGTTTCGGGCAAAGCCAACCCCTGAACCACTGGATGACGCTGCTGGAAATTGCTCAGAAGTTAAAACTTTAGGTGAACACTAACATGAGGAAGCTCAGATTCAGACGTTAATACGTTGCATAATGTATGCAAGGTAGAGTTTGACGGGGATGCGTTGAAAATGTTTGTTGTAGGTAAACCTACTGACGCTGAGCTTCTGCTCCAGGTAGAAAAAAATCAGATGAAGACTGAGGATAGGCGAAGACGGCATGAGTTGCAACTGAAACAGCTCGAGGCTGAGGAGGCAGGTAAGAAGAGGCAGTTCGAGCTGGAAAAGAGAGAAAGATTGCAGCAAGAAGGGCTAGAGTTAGACCCTAGTGATAGGGCTAGTGCCAGTTAAGAAGTTAAGTTGGTACCACTGTTTGAGGAAACAGAAGTTGATAAATACTTCCTGCCTTTTGTAAAAACTGGCCCAAAATCGAAAGAGTCCGAAAGACGACTGGCCAGTACTGTTACAATGTGTGTTTACGGGTAAAGCCCAGCACGCTTCCTCGGCCCTCTCACTTGAAAATGCAGCTGATTATGACTTCGTGAAAGAAGCTGTGCTCAAGGCTTTTGAGTTGGTTCTGGAAGCTTACAAAGGTTTAGGAACTTGAGGAAATCTGGGAACAAAATGTATTGTGAATTTGCTTTTGTAGAATTTGTGTATTTTGATCGTTGGTGCACCTCTGAAATGTACATGATGACTTTAACAGCTTAAAAGAGCTGGTTTTGATTCAGGAATTCAAAAAGCGTGTCCTTGAGATGAAAAGGATGCTATCACTTGGCAGAAGTCTGCCAGACTATCAGATGAGTATGTTTTAATTCACAAGATTAAGGTTACCCCCAACAAGAGGGATTACCCGCAGGGTAAGTCAGAAATTATATCGGGGACTAGTAGCAAAAGTAAGGAGGAAGGGAAGCTGTCGAGGGAGAAATCTCCCAGTATTACTTGTTATTATTGTAGGTCATCTGATGACTAATTGTCCCATTCTGAAGCAGAGAAAGGAAAAGGAAAAGGAGGCAGTCCTGAATGCCTGTGTTGAGTCTGTTGAGGCACGGCTAAGGACAGAGTTAAGGAGGGATTCGATCGTTTTATATCAGATGTGGTTGTGTCCACAAAGAAAGGGTCAACTCCGGTCCCAGAGAGGATCTTTCGAGATACTGAGCTTCTCAGTCCCTTATATTGGGCAGTGTTCTGGAGTTTGGTGACCAGACAAAAGCTGGTGAAGTCAATATCGTTAGAGGTCTTGGGAAAGGGTCTGTTTCCGTGCCTCTGCCAAAGGCGATTTTGAAGGCCGGATTGGTATCAGGACAGGTCAATATAGGGGTACAAACTTAATTACCGCTGAAGAATGTTTCTTTGTTGTTGGGCAATGACCTTGCAGGTGGTGTTTATCCAGCAGTGCAGCTAACAAGCAAACCTGCCACTGATGATCCACACATGGATTCTGACATCTACCCCGCCTGCGCAGTAACCAGAGTATGACTAAAAGGACTGCCGAAGCAGACAGCTCTGGGCAGTTTAATTCTGATGCCGATGATAGGCAAAATGGGGGTTCAATTATGGTGATTTATCAGAGACTTTTCTACCCTCTGTTTCCAACAGGATGTCGGTTGTAAGTCTGATGAGGAAGGTTTATTTTTGTCTGGGAAGGAGTTTATTACAGAACGGAATCGACATTCTGAGATTGAAGCTTTAATCGAAACAGCTCTCTCAGATGATGAGATTAAGATGTACCTGTGAGTGAGGAATAGGTAATTGTGCATCACCTTGTGGTCCCGGAAGTTTACAGGACTGAAATTTTAACCATGGCCCGAAGTATGCATTTAGGTGGACATTTTGGAGTGAATAAGACTGTGAAAAGGATTATGAAGGAATTTTACTGGCCTAATTTAGGAAAGATGTTAGGACCTTTTGCAGGACCTGTCGCTCTTGTCAAGTTGTCAGTAAACCTAACCAGGTCATCGCAGTGGTCCCACTTCAGCGATACCTGCTTTTGCTGAACCTTTTTCCAGAGTCATAGTGGATTGTGTTGACCCATTGCCAAAGACACCAGCTAGCCATCAGTATTTGTTAGCCATTATGTGCACTGCATCTAGGTTCCCCGAAGCGATCCCTCTCACGAATATTAAGGCTAATTTAATTGTCTGTTTTTGAATCAAACTATATATACAAGATATATATTTTTTATTTTTTCCTTTCTGAATTAATATTTCTATTTCACTAGGTTTTGGCATCAACATTGTTTGACCCAGCTTTTCTCGAAAATAAGCTTTTAATTGAAGATAACAAAAAAGAGTATTCTTTGATATTTTATATTTATTTTTAATTGATCAAACTACATATACCTCCTTCAAAACAATCACCTATCTATTTAATCCCCTTTTGCAACCAGTTTTGTAAAAGTGTATTATCCATTGTAAAAGGAATAAGCCTATTTTGAATTAAAGTTCTTTTTGCTAGTAAAGATTTATTTATCTCATCGTCCATATTTACTTTATTCCATACATCAATCAAGTGTCTTAATATAGGAGATTCTTTTTTCTTCCCGTATCCATTTGGATTCCCATTTATATAGAAAATCTTCTGGTATGTTTTCTCCTATCTTATCTAATTCTATTCTAATCCATGCCGGTTTTTCTTCATCAAAAAAGACGCAATAAATCTAACTTGATTTGCTTTATAATAATTCTTAAAATTTGGAAGTTGTAACCCTCCTAAATCGAATTTACATGTCAATTTTTCCAATGATATTCTTGACATCTTTCCTTTCCAAAGAAATTTCCTTACATATTTGTTCAGTTCTTGAAGTTATATTTTAAATTCTATTTATAAAATTTATAAAATTTTGCAATCTTGAAATTTATAAAAATTGCATTGGCAGTAGCCAAAAAAGTTATCACCGTTACTTGGAAATCTGATTTATATTTAACTATGGATCGTTGGAATAATGAAATACATAGTTGTATTCTACTTGAAAAAATTACATACAATCTAAGAAATGAATATGATCTATTTTTGAAAATTTGGTTTCCATACTTACAAAAGATAGGATTAAATACATAGGTCCTTTGAAGATAAAACTATAAAGTAATTGGGGAAAGAAAAAAAAATACAATTATTTTGCACTCCATGGAGCATGTACGGATCCTGCGATATCCTGACAATCTTTATCTTCTTTTTTTTTAGATAAGGTTTCGGGGGGGGGTAAAGGGGAGGGGGAGGGTTAATATTATTTTTCTTACTATTTTATCATCACATTTATTCTTGTAATTTTCTAAAATTTAATAAATAAATAATTTAAAAGAAAAAAATAACGAATATTAAGGATAAAACTGTGGTGAAAGCCCTCATTAGGTTTTTTTTATTACTTTGTTTGGGCTGCCCAAAGCGATACAGTCTGGCCAAGCAAGTAATTTTACTTCAGGAGTAATCCAGCAGATAGTTTATCAACTGGGAGCTAAATAAGTTACATCGTCTGCATATCACCCGAAATCCCATGGTCCCTTCTGGTAATCCCCCACTATGCTATTTACCTCAGGAATTAGACCTCAATACCCTCGTTTAGTTTCCAATTATTCCCAGGTTCCACTGACTGCACCCACCTGCTTTCCATCAGAAAATGCAGGATAAAAACCCTGTGATCACAACAAGGAGCTGCCTGTTCGTTGGTCGACTCCGGCGTGAGCAACCTCTTTTCATGATTCTTAAGACTGCCAGTTCTAAGTCTAGTATCGCTCCTGGATACCGATCCCACGCTCGCTGCGTCAATAACGACTCCCGACTGTGCCTCCGCGCCTTTGTTCTGCACTTGGGTTCGTCCACCGTGTATCAGAAAGAACTGGACATAATGAGCACAGCGGAGACGGATCCCATACAGCAGGCTACCTAGCTCACGACCAGCTACTTAGGGAGGCCACGGAAAACCTTCGCACCTGACAACGAATGTACGGAATTTCAGTAAGCAGGTGGACCGAGATTCCGCTTCCCTTTCTCCGTCCCCTCCAAAAATCCCGACTATCCAAGCCGCACTGCTCGGAATGGCGTCGCCCCTGGGATAATCTACACAGTTCCCTCAAGAGCCATACGTATCCGAGCCAGAACCCTATGCTGGGTACGTAGGGAGGTGCCGGGCCTTCATGTAACAATGCTCCCTGGTCTTTGAGCTACAGCCACGTACCTACCTTTCAGATAAATCCAAAATTGCGGACATCATGGTGCTTAGGCTTGGGTAAACGCAATATGGGATAACCGACCAGAGGCTTGTTGCTCCTTCCCATCCTTTCTTGATCAAATAAGGAAGGTCTTCCAACAATGCATTCGCGGTAAAGACCCCGCGAAAAGCTTGCTGACTCTTTGTCGGGGTTCGCAAAGCGTAGCAAGGCTTTCCATCGAGATCAGAACCAAAGCCACAGACTCTGGATGGAATGACGAAGCCCTGCGGGAGGTGTTTCGACAGGGGCTCTTGGACAAAATTAAGGATGGACTGGAAGGGAGGGACGACACGGACTGTCTGGTCTCTCTGATCTCGCTATCCACTGGATTAGATAGTCGAATTCAAGAGCGGCTGAGAGAAAGAACCAGTCGCCCCGCTGCTCAGGGAAGCCCACAGTCCACATCAGTCCCAGCCAGCCTCCCTTCCCCAGTCGCTGCAAGTGTAGCTCCTACTCCGACCGACCCACCGCCCTGGGGGAGGAACCGATGCACATGGGACGGAACCGCCTTTCCCTGGCCGAACGACTTCAGAGGTGGAGAAATGGGTATGTCTGCATTATGGCCAGCCAGGACATTTCTAGGATGCCTGCCCTCAGCGACCAAATGGGAGAGCTCAACAGCGAAAATGGAGGTCCTGGTGAGCCGGACGAAACTCCCTTCAGCCCGCCAGACTCGGATGCAGATCCCCGCTACCGTGAATTACCAACGACTGTCTCTACCCCGATCCGCTTTGGTGGATTCTTGTACGAGGGCAATCTGCTAGACCTGATATTGCCTCCCAGGCTGGAATACCTCGCGAGCCGCAAAGTACCCCACTGGAGGTCCAGGATCTGGACGGAAAACTGCCGGCTCGGCTGACCCACAGTACGCCACCCCTGACCTTGTGAACAACCCGGGACGTTGCTGGATACCGAAATGGCAAATAAAATGCACCTTCGAAGTAAAACTGGGGGAAAAGTTAGAGAAGCCACAAGCAAGGAAGCTGATGCTACGGTAGTGGCGCCGTTGCTCACTGCTGGACCTGAGCTACCCGATGACCTGGAGAGGCGTCGTTTAGTACTTCTTACTGTAAATGGGGATTTCTTCTTTTTCTTTGTTATTGCGTATGTTAATCAAAATGGCTTCTTTGTATTGTTAAACGTAGGAATGCTTCTTTGTTGCGAGAGAGTGCTGGAAGCTTGTTTGGGTTAAAATTTACTTGTAAATTTACTTGCATTCCTCTGTAAATCAATTGGGGTTAATGTTGTTCTTTCTTCTGAGCCTGTAAGCTATTGTTGGCGGGCTTTTGGGGAGAACGGCGCGAGGTGGTGAGAGGTAGAGGATGCGATGCTATAAAGTGGGAGAGGAACGGACCACAGGCGGGGGTCCAAGGCCAGGAGATACCCCGAGGAGGGATGTGCTTGGTTCACCACTTCGGGTGTTCCTGTGCTGCGAGTCGAGGAGTTCGGAGGGGATCGAATGGTGGCCAGAAGACGTCAGTAATTGAGCTCCAACGGTTGTGCACGAAGTGGTTTGGACTTTGATAAGTTTTGTGCCTTTACTTTATTTTCTTTTCCTTCATGTATACTGTATCGTTATTAATTACTTAGTTATAGTAATCTTTATAAACTGTAATCATTTAATCGCATATGGTGTCCTGTGTTGTTCTTTGGCGAGGCGGGGAAATCACACGGCATTCACAGAAGCTGATTACCCAGTTTGGCGAGGCCGAAGGCTGCTCCTCCTGGACGAGAACGAACTGAGCGGGCCTGGGTGACCCAGGGGGTTACATAAGATTCAGCCGAAATGATTTTCCTTTCACAAATCCATGCTGACTTTGTCCGATGAATTCACGTCTTGCCAAATGACTGGTATCACATCTTTAATAACAGACTCCAGCATTTTCCCCACCACCGATGTCAGACTAACCAGTCTATAATTCACCGCTTTCTCTCTCCCTCCTTTATGTAAAATGTGGGGTTACATTAGCCGCTCTCCAATCCTCAGGAACTAATCTAGTATTCAAGGAGTTTTGAAAAAAAAATCACTAATGCATCCACTATTTCTTGAGCTTCTTCTTTAAGCACTCAGTGATGCAGTCCATCTGGCACTGGGGGTTTATCTGCCTTTTATCCCTTCAATATACTTAACACCACTTACCAACTAACATGTATTTCCCTCAGTTCCTCAATCCCACTGGACCATCGGTCCCCTACTATTTCCGGAAAATTATTTATGCCCTCCTTACTGAAGAAAGAACCAAAGTAGTTATTCAATTGGTCTGCAATGTCCTTGTTCCCCATGATCAATTCACCTGTTTCTGACTGTAAGGAACCTATATTTGTCTTAACCAATTCTTTTCTTTTCACTTATCTATAAAAGCTTTTACAATCAGTTTTTTTTGTTCTTTGCCAGCTTTCCCTCATTTTTCGCTTTCCAATTAAGCACTTTGTCGTCCTCTGCTGGACTCTGAATTTCTCCCAGTCCTCAGGTGTGCCGCTTTTCCTGGCTAATTTGCATGTTCAGTGGAATTGGTACTATGAATAATTTCCCTTGTCTGCCACGGGTGCACCCCCTTCCCTGGTTTATTCTTTTGCCAAACTGGGATGAGCACTTGTTGTAGTTCATCCATGCGATTTTTAAATGTTTGCAATTGCATATCGACAGTCAACCCATTAATTTTCATTAGCTAATCTATCTTAGCTAATTCACGTCTCATACCTTTGAAGTCACCCTTCTTTAAGTTCAGAACCTTTGTTTCTGAATTGACTATGTCAATCTGCATCTTAATGAAGAATTCCACCATACTATGGTCACTCTTACTCAAGAGGCCACAGAAACGCCTATTTATTCCACTTCCAATCGAATCCCATTTCACTACAGCTCGGCCACTCCTTTTCCTTCCCTCTTGTGCTGCAGAGCCACCCATAGTGCCATGAACTCGGCTACTCCCCCAAAAGTATCCAAAACAGTATATCTGTTTAGGAGGGGGATGACCTCAGGGGACTCCTGCACGACCTGCTACTGCTACGCTGTCTAGTGGCCACCAAATTAGGTAAATTTTGAAAAAAAGTTTTCGAAATGGGCGATAAAGATAAATATTCTGGTAAGGGGGAATATAGAAGGAAATTCAGTTTCTCTATTGAATATATACGCACCCTCGAGAAGTGAAATTGGTTTCTGTCAGATAATAACTGATATCATGGTAACGGAAACAGAAGGTCTCCTGAAATGTGGGGGAGACTTAAATTTGCAATTACAACCAAACTTAGAAACTTCCAATAAAAAAACCATATTAAACAAAATCTTTACATAAGAAAGTTAATACACTTTTTGAGGATGTTGGTTTACTTGATATATTGAGGGACCTTTTCCCCGACAGAAGGGATTACACTCATTATTTCTCTTCCCATTCTGTATATACAAGAATAGACTATTTCATAACATTTCGAAAAGACAAAGACAAAATTAACAACTGTGGAATTGGGACAACAGATTGAAGTGACCATGCATCTATATATTTAGCTGCTGATTATGACAAACAACCAAAGAATACTATTTGGAAACTAAATTCAGTTCCACTCAATGATCCGTACTTTAAGGAGCAAATTAAAAAGGAAATTGGTCTCTACTTAGAATTAAATGAAAATGGAAAGGTTTCACCTCCCCTTTTATGGGATTCTGTGAAGGGGGTTTTAAGAGCGAAAATTATCGCGATATCTTCGTATATAAAAAAGGAATAAAGCATTAGAAAAATTACAAAATAGGCTGAAGGAACTAGAGAAAAACAAAAATTGAATTTGCACAGGATACATTAGGGGATATTAAAATAATAAGGAATGAAATTAATATTTTGGTTATGCAAGAAATCAGTAAAAATAATGCTTCTGAAACAGACATTATGAAAGAGAATCGAACTCTATGAAAATACTTGCGTGAAAGCTAAAAACAAAAGCAGAAAATACAATTCATAGAATTAGGGAACCAAGAAGGAAAATGATAAAAAAAAATAAGCTGAGTGAAATACAAGAAGATTTTGAAGTGTTTTACAAAACTCTATATTCCAAAGTTCCAGGGTGAAGCATAACCAAAATTTACACCTTCTTGAATTCTCTAGAGTTACCCACTTTAAGCGAAAAAAGAAAATAGGACGATGACTGTTGACACAGCTGAAGTTGAATTAAAAGCTTCAATTAGTAGGCTTAAATTAAGGAAGTCACCAGGATAAGATGGATATAAGGCAGAGTGGTACAAAGAATTTAAAAATATGTTAATTCCTGATTTACGCCCCACACTGAACTGGGCTCTAAAAAGGCATAAATGCCACCCAGTTTGAAGGATGTGATAATCTCAGCAATACCGAAAGATGGCAAGGATAAAATGGAATGCTGGTCATTTGGACCAATATCCGTTCTTAATGTAAATTATAGATTATTTACCTCCATCATGCCCAAACGATTAGAGGAGTTTCTACCCATACTGAATCGTAAAGTTCAGACAGGTTTTATACGATAACGCCAGACACAAGACAATATAAGAAGGAAACCTCACATTATGGATCATATACATATTAATAAAATCGAAGGAATAGTGATAAGCGTGGACTGGGAAAAATAATTTGATTCGGTTAATTGGAATTTCCTTTACAGAGTTTTACATAGATTTGGTTTCCAAGACACAATTATTAAAGCAAGACATGCACTTTATTACAATCCGACTGCGAGGATTAAAATCAATTGAGATTTATCAAATAGTTTTACCCTGGAAAGGGGCACTAGACAGGGTTGTGCATGGTCACCGCTCCTCTTCGCGTTATATCTGGAACCATTAGTTCAATGCATCTGACAAAATGAAGATATCAGGGGAATTACTATTAACGGGACAGAGCATAAATTGGCTTGTTATGCGGATGACATTTTGATCTATGTAGGGCAACCAACATACTCTTTACCTGAATTGTTGCAATCCTTTGAGCAATATGGTTAATTATCAGGATACAAGATCAGCATAGATGAAATACAATTACTTCCATATTACTATAGCCCACCAAGAAAAATTGAAAGTCGATACCCCTGGGCATGGCACACAGATTCTTTCAAATATTTGGGCATCATTATGCCAAAGGATTTGGCAAAATTATTTGAATGTAATTATTAGCCTTTATATATAAAAACGTATAAGGAAGATGTGGCAATATGGAACCTGATTCTTTTTTTCAGTCTCAGTTTAAGGATTGAGTCTGTTAAAATGAATAAACTGCCAAGACTGTTGTATCTCTTTAGTCCCTACCAATAGAGTTTAATCAAAATCAATTCAATGTATGAAATGCGATGTTATCAAGGTATACCTGGCAGGGTATAAAGCCTAGATTTTGTCTCAAGACTTCGGAATTAGCAAATTCTCATACAGGCAATTTTGGCTGATCAAAACCTGCAAAGGTATAAATACTATTGATAACCCATGGGTGAAATTGACTCGTAAAATATGGAAAACTACTGTAAAAAGATATAATCTAGAGGGAGATATTGCAATTCTTAAAAGGTGTGCATATGACTTTGATTTTACACCAAATAAATTGGATACAAGATTTAAGGACTGGACAACTAAAGGAATAACAGTTCTTTGCAACATAACGAAAGAAAGAACACTGTTCAGTTTTGAAATGCTTGAAGTATGCTTGAAGTGAAACGCTTATTAAAAAAACAAGATTTATATCCGTATTTACAGATGCGACAATGTCAATAAGACACTTAAAATGCAACAAAGGCAAGTGCATGCTTGAAAGAGCTAGTTACTAAAGCGTGTCATTCAGATAATGGTATTAGAATCATCTCAAGCATTTATAAGGGGTTGTGAAATCTTAAAACACATTCGACTTCAGACATTAAAGCAAAATAGGAAAAGGAAGGATATCTGAGAAAGAATGGACAACAATATGTAGGTATCAATGGAAGTGTACCATTTCACAGAAATGGAAGGAGTTTGGACGGAAAAACTTGATAAGATATTTTCTTACACCCTCTCAGAAATCCCATTATGATGGAAACCTTCCTGTTTGCTGGAGAAATTGTGGAAATCAAAATAGAAATCATTATCATATTTTTTGGGACTGCGTTGTTATCAAAAACTATTGGAGGGCGATACACAATGCCCTACAAGACATCTTTAAATCTGAAATACCCTTAGAGAGGAAGACCATATATTTTGGATATATACCTCAAGAATGGTTGAAAAGAGATAAATTGGGAATTACAATGCACATTTACAAAATGGAGAAGAAATAGTCGTATATTCTTGAAATAGGAACTTGAAATTCGCATTCTGCGAATCTGATTCATTTGGGAATCATCAAAGGATACGGCGGAGTATTTTGAAATGCCGATTTTGAGGTTCAGGGTTCATGAGAAAATATTGTTTTGGTGTAATCCTAGTGTCTTCCCTGAAACAAGTACATGTGATTTCAGTTCCGAGTCCAGATTCAGTATTTTGTTTTCATCAGCAGCCCGAATTCAGTAACTTTTCCAAGTGCTGCAGGATGGTCAAATTAATATCGGTCTCTCAGAACACTGTAATAACATCTGACGTTCTGAATGCGTGCACCAGAGTGAACTCAGTCAAACATCCTAAAATTTAATGTACCTCAGATCGAATGTTTTCATGTCAACAGCTTCTGTTTCACTTTTTCATGAATTTTTTTTCTGGCTCACAAAGGACGGCCGGTCCCTCTCAAAACCATGGTGACTATCCCCAACCAGGATACGTTTCTTAAGATACTCATAAATTCCATCTCTAAGAAACCTTTTCAATAGCTTGTCCAGTACTGACCGAAGACTCACTGACCTGTAATTCTCTGGACTACATTGCATTTCTTAAACAAAGAAGTAACATCTGCCATTCTCCAAACATCCCGCACTAATTTGTGGCCATCGATGACGTAAATGTCATGTCCAAAAGCGCAGCAATATCTTCGCTCGCTTTTTCTAATTACCAGGAGTGCATCCCTTCCAGCACCGGGGAATGGTTTATTTTCATGTTCTCGTAGTATCCAGCTTGTAATTCTAAGCGTTTGCATGCACCAGTAGATCTGCCCTTTTTCGCTGTATCCGCATTCATCAATGTCGCACTCACTGGTGAATATCGAAGCAAAGTATCAGTAAGGACCTTCACTGACTCCTTAGACCAGGCACATGTCTCCTCTTTTATCGTTGATTTCTCCCACTCTGTCTCTCATCACCCTCATTTTTATCACCTACCTGAATGTGGCTCTCCACGGCCTCTCATGTCCCTTCCAGCACAGAAGTGCATTATTAAATTCCTATTGGCTACATTGTGATTTCCCATAGCCCTGTATGATCCTTCCTAACATCAGGTTATAAAGGAATTGGACACGCTATAGGCAGGGAACATGTTTTGGAGAGTCCAGAACCAGAGGCCACAGTTTAAGAATATGGGGTTGGCCATTTACAACGGAGTTCAGGAAAAGTTTTTTCACCCAGAGAGTTGTGGATCAATGGAACGCTCTGCCTCAGAAGACTCTTGAGGCCAATTCTCTGGATGCTTTTAAGAAAGAGATAGTGTTCTTAAAGATAGCGGAGTCAAGGGGTATGAGGAGAAGGCAGGAACAGGGTAATGACTGTGGATGATCAACCATGATCACGCTGAATAGCGGTGCTGGCTCGAAGGGACGAATGGCCTACTCCTGCACCTATTGTCATCCCTCTGAAACCTTAAGTATATTTCTTTGTTCCTCTTGCTCCATATCTCTTATCAACCAGGGTTACTTTATCCGGCCGTCCGTTCGCCACCTCACTGAAACAAACCAATAATGAACCCCAAACTCGTGTTACCCTAACAATCTCCATCTTTCTGTTTCCCAAATTCGGCTACCAAGTTACAGCCTAATAACATCGATAATGTTCCATACTTCCTGTTCCTACCTCATTGTAAGGTGCTACTAAATGTCAAATAGCTGTGCCCTACCGTTCTGAAAGGCTGACCCGCGGAGTCATCTGTTACCCGACTCTTTTAACTTTCCGGTACTAGATCTAGGATGAACTGTTCGCTGGTCTGCCTGCCCTCATATTGTGCCACGTCTCATTCCTGGACACAACTGCGAAATTCTGTCACATCCAAATCTTATAAACAGAGGAAGTACCCAAGATTATTAAAGATGTTTAAGTTGCCTTTGACAACAGCCGTGTTAAAATGGAACCTGTCCAAAATCTATCTCCCCATCTGTCACTGTCTCTGTGTGTTGTTTTCGTTTTGTTAATGGGTTCTCTTCACAGAATACTCTCAAACGAGTGGTTGTTCCCTTCCCAGTTCTGAGTTCCACTCACAGTCTATTAACATAAAATCCCACCACAGTCTCCTCCCTTTCTGCGGCTGTGATACTATCACACTCTCCCTGTTCTTAAAAATGCTTTCACTTTACACTTTTTTACACGAATACAAGGAATTTGAATCATCTCAACACCGAGATGTCCGGAAGTCATTCCGCCCCTTGTGACAGAATTGATATTATTTCCTCCACCTTCATGAGGAAGAAAAATTTTGAGGTCTACATGTGCAATGTGCAACTCTAGTAACTTATAATAATTTATAATAAATTGAACAGTCAATGTAAAATCGAAAAACTCTCAAATCAGAGTGACTTAATCGGTTTAATGTCCTGGTGGATGAAGCTCTACCGGAGTCTGTTGGTCCTGGCTGTTATGCTGTGGTACCGTTTCCTGGATGAGTGTCAATTCTCTGTGATAGTATGGGATTTATTCATTTTATGATCACCGGGCACATGATAGTTTGAAATTATGACATACTTGCCAAACCTAGGTGACTTGTTAAAAACTGTTTTATGCGAAAACTCCGCTGAACTGCATTTGGGGCTATCTGCACAGATGACCATTAAACGTAAACACATACTTCATTCCATCCTTCAGCTCTTGTCTGAATTTCCTCTGTGCCAGTGTATAGATAAAAGTATTGGTGCACACACTGAGAGTTTGCAACATGAGCCCAATCTGCTGTAGTATATATACCGGGGAATTCAAACATCTGTCCTGGTAAAAGTAATTTACCGTTTGCCATTTCAGGGTATGAGCTACATAGGGCATCCAAAGTAAAATGAAATTAGCAAAAATTGCAAACAATAAAATCATCGATTTTCTACGGATTTAACCTCGGTGTCTTTCTCTTTATCACCGCTCTTCCGAAGCCCTCTGCGGACTCTATTTGCCGCAATGATATGTCTTACTGTCAACCCATTGAACACAAGAATTAGGCCGATTGGTAGCAACGGTGCTAAAATGCTATTGAGTAATTCTAATCCTTTCCACACGGGTGAAGTAGCGAATTCATGTGAGAAGGCGCAACGCCACGGCATGTTGTCACTAATGGCATAAGGTTCAATGGCAAAGTAAAACGGGACACATATCCCACAGCTGACAATAGCCACGGTTACCATAACCGCCGTTGCTGTTCTTGCAGTGCTGCATCGTTCCGCGAGTTTTTGATAACATGTGCCGATGAAGCGATCAAAGGAAAAACTGACCGTGAACCAAATAGAACAGTCCCTCGTCACAGCAAAAATTCCAGTGTTAGACCGCATGCAGGAGTGTTGTGCAAGGAGCTGGAATACATGTAGATATAGTTGGTCTTCTCCACTAAAGCATCAACGATAACCACCATCAGATCGGCTGAGGCCATTCCAAGCAGGTAACAGGTGATGCATTTGGAGAGTCCGCATTTTCCCCGAGATAGGATCAGAATCGCCGTTACATTAACTACAGGAAATTTAGAGAAAGGAAAAAAAAAAACACAACACAGAATTATCGTTATATGATTATGTCTGAAGGTCCACTTTGTGTATGTTTATTTTGGAAGTGAAAAACAGATACTCAATCTGTGCGGACTCTGTCCGTGCCCACCGGCTGGACAATAATGCACAGAATGAACAGTAGGCTGGCGACTTTCTGACAGGTTAAAGCCGGATATATGTTTTCCACGACTCACGTGAAAGTTGACCGCTCCATCAGGCACACCATTTCCCTTATTTGGGGTGCAGTATTTGACTGTCCGGTCAGTTGAAACAGCTTCCGATCTGGAAAAGCAACCACTGTCGGTTCAGAAAACCGACCAAGGAGAAACTATAGAACTATGGCAATATCGGCATCGACGCAATTGACAAAATAAATAATTTAAAAATCATCTCATAGAAAAGATATGGATTCTGAATAAAAAATCTATAATCTTTTTGAATCAATTCTGGAAACAGATTTCAGACGAAGATAGCATCTGTGTTCAGTAGATGTCTGAACAGTGCAGCGGAGAAAAAGCAAGATGACAATCAGTGACCAGCTACCAGGGATACCGATCGCTGCAATCGCAGGATAGAAAACGGCCGCGATGTAATAAATCGCTGCATATCCCATAATCCGTTAGAGGCATCGTTCAGTTGCACGGAATGATCCAACCTCTATTCTGGACTGGTGACTGGTTTTACAGAATTATATTCAAGTGTGAGTAATTCCACTGAGGCAATTAGTGTGGTTATCTCATCAGACGGATTAGGGACAACCAGCTACAGAAACACTTCCATTAACGTGTTTTTCTCACTTTATAACCTTGCCATGAATTTGCATCCCTGAGATATTACAAAATATTAACTTTTAAACAAAAGATACTATGAACTGAACCAATGTGCTTTTCAACACTTCTGACGTCAGCTGCTGAAATGGGACATTATCTGATCAGCGTTGATTCTAACATAGACAATTATCTTGAACAATTAATATGGACAGAGAATTTCAAACAGATTTATTTTGTCCCATTCAGCGGAGCACATTCGCTTGTGACATTGAGGGCGGGATATCAGCTCGGCAGGAGAAATACAGTACACTTTATTGAGGGGGAAAATAGGTTCTTTTTTTCTGTTGCTTGTTCCAGTCATCTCGAGTCATTTGGATGACGAATGTCACAGTATCACCTGAAGAGATGTATCACAACAAAACACGTTATACATATGTTCTGAGCATATAAAAGAGATTGAGAGCAATATTCCAGGGATATTTGATAATATAGAGTTACGCACCCCACGAATTTATATGCGGTTGTCGACGGATTGGTGAATGTTCTTTTCTCTATTAGCAGACAGCGGATGGTTGATTCTTTAACTCTGAAGAGTTTACTGCACAGATTGCTGTCAGGCCCATTGTTACTTATCACGTATGTTAATGACTTAGATGTTGATGTAGAAAACTGAATCAGAAGAATTGCGTCCGAATCCTAGGTTGTGAGCGCTGTTCCAGCCAGGAACTCTATCCAAGCTTGTAGCTTAATGTTGAATGGCTGGGAAATGGGCTGATAAATGGCAGATGGAACAATGCAGAGAAACATGCGTTGTAAGGAAAGATACAACAGGTGAAGTCGCACATATTGAATACGTGGACATTAGCGTGCAGTATTTAAAAAGGGACCTGCCGATAGATGTCGATAATTTTAGGAAATCGGCGTCACGGGCACAATAGTTTTCTCAATCAGATCACGGAGTACACGAGTTGGGACGTTATGTTGAAGCTGGTCAGCTCACAGACAGAGCATCGTGGGCTGTTCTGCCTACGTGCTTACAGTTTTGAAATATCAATACCCTTCAAAGAGTGCAGCGATAATTTGAAAGGAAGAGTTCGAGAAATAAATAGGGTGAATGCACGTATATTTTCCCTATCCAGTGTCTGTGGGCACTATAGCGAAGGTGCGTATATGCTAGAGAGAGAGTGCAGAAGAGTTTTACAAGGATGTTTCCTGGATTGGAAACATACCTGAAGAGAACAGGTTGAGAGTATTGGCCTTTTTTCCCTACAGTGACGGAGGGTGAGGGATGATCTCTTAGATGTGTTTAAGATGATGAGAGCCATTGATCGTGTGGATAGTCAAAGGTTCTTTTATTCCCCTTGGGCTGAACTGGCTAACACAAACAGGTATAGTTTTAAGGTGTTTGGATTGAGGTACAGAGAGCATGCCAGCCGTAAGTTTTTTTCACACAGGGAGTGGTGTGTGCATGGAATGCACTGCCGCCTGCGGTGTTGAAAGCGGACACAATAGGGTGTTTTAAGAGCATTTTGGGCAGGTACATGGAGCTCAGAAAAATAGAGAGCTGTGCGTTCAGGAAAGACCTGGGGCTGTCTAGAGTAGGTTACATATTTGAAACGGCATTGTGAACTGAAAGGCTTTCAGAAGCTGCAGATTTCTATCTTAAATGTGCTAGGCTTTGAATGAATTTACCACTGGAGCTCATAGGCTTGGGGAGAAAGTTCAAAGATGTAAGAAAGGTATGTAGCAGAATTTATTTACTTAGAGTGCCGAGCGAGTGTGGAAGGAACTGCAAGCGTAACTGGTAGATACGGATTCAATAGTATCATTTCAGTGGAGTTTGTGTAGGTACGTGGATGGGAGAGGGACGGAGGGAGTAGATAATGGAGCGAGGCGGAACATCACACAGCGATGACCTAGATGGACGAAAGAGCTTATTTCTCTGTAGTAATATTCAGTGATTTCACGATTATCTCTGTCCCTTTTCCCTATTCAGTGTCATCTCATTTTCCACTTCGTCATCAATCTAAGTGTAGGACTCTCAGTACAATTAACAGTGGTGTTAACTGTTCCGTCTAACAACATGGCTGTCCTGTATTGTTAAAATGACATGGATTCTCTGTAATGTTACTTAATGTTGTAATATGTCTGTATCTCTGGAATGTTTGGATTATAACTGCAGATAAGGGGGGGGGGCGACTAACCAATACATAATTGTTATGCTATCTTCTATGTGTGAGCTGATCGGGAGTTGGCCGTTTTTTTTTTTGGAAGGCGAGCGATGAGGACGGAAGTGTGAGGAGCGAACAGCGGTTCCAGGGCGGCGGATACTATACGTTGTCTGTACGGACGGTGCCCGAGGTCCCGGAAGGTCGTTGTGGATGGAAGCGGAGTCGTGAGCTCCAACGTATTAAAATATTATGTGCACAAACTGATGAACTTACTGATTTGGCGCCCAGAGGTTATCTGTTTCTACTAACGCATCACTAATAAATAACTATAAAGTTGTTATTATTTACTCGCCTTTGGCTGAGATTTGTGTTGCGAGAGTGTACTGGGGTGTGGGCATTACACCCTATTTACACAGATGTTTTGCACGGTTGCCTGGGCGATGGCGGTGTACACTAGGCGAACGGTAATAAATCGGGAGCACAGACGCTACGTAAGTATGTGCAGAACAGTCGGTGTGTTCAAGCTCACTTTGCAATCTAACCTTCTGCTTTTGTAGTGCAAACCACTCTGTGCCTGTTGTGGAACTCGTACAGATCAGTGGACTTCGGCAAATAGAAAAAAACAATCTCTCACTGTCTGGCATCTAGTATGGAATTTTTACCAATGTGCAGCCACTGGTTGCCTGTAGAAAGTTTATCTTCTGAATCCATTGTGGAACCGGCATCGATGTGCGGATCGAGTATCACTGGAGTGTGACTCGCCTCTCTGAATCCATCGTGGAACTGGCATCGATGTGCGATGTGCGGAAATGGTATCAGCACTATCGGCTGACTCACCTCTGTCTATCAATTGTGGAACGCTTACTGGTCTGTGGCCCACAGACTCTCTGAGAATATCTCAGCGCTGACAAAATGCTTTCCACTTTCACAATTTGCCGACAATTTGTTAGGTTGACTGCTCTAGTCTCACCCTGTGATTCATCTTTTGTTGTCAATTGCTTTCCATCAGTAACTCGGAAGCAGTTGCGACAGCAATTCATTTCAGTTCCTTCTCTGCCATTATATTGTCAACGACGCCAGTGATCAATACATCCTGTTCATTGCTCAATACAGTAACGCTCGTACTAGTTTTGTTGATATTCGTGTTGTTACCAAGGCATCTTTAACCATCTGCCTGAAACTGCACCTCCGATGCCAATGATTAACTTTACTTTAAAAGGATTGCAGGCTCTCTAGTAGCGAATGGGAAGAGGAAAAGAAGGAGAATGACGTTTGAGTGAACTCGGTCTTTTCTCTTTGGAGGGACGCAGATTGAGCGGTGACCTGATAGAGGAGTATAAGTTGATGAGAGACATTGATCGTGTGGATAGTCAGAGGGTTTTTTTTTCATTCCCAGGGCTGAAAAGAATAGCACGAGAGGGCACATTTTAAGATGCTTAAAGGTAGGTACAGAGATGCCATGGGTGAGTTGTTTTACGCAGAGAGTTGTGAGCGCATATAATGAGCAGCCGGCGACGGTGGTGGAGTCGGATACGCTAGAGTCATTTAGGAGACCCCTGGACTGGTACATGGAGCTCGGAACCATGGAGGGCTATGGGTAACTCTGAGTAATTTCTCAGGTAGAGTTCGGTACAGATTTGTGGGCCGAACGGCTTGTATTTTGCTGTAGGTTTTCAGGGCTTCTATGACGCTGGAGGAAGATATAGGGGTGAATTCTGCAGAAACTCAGATATTGATATTGAGACATATTTACTCTTTCAGGGTTATAATGTCGTTCAGTCAATCGAACGACAGATAACTGTTGTGCAAAATCAGAAAAATGAAACCTGAAAAATAATGATGATTACTATCTGAAGTAAATGACAATGCAGGAAACTGACAAAATTTTCATGCGTGTGAGGACGGTTTTACAGGATCTTCAATGGGAATTATCTAAGCGCACGCGCTGGTCGGTATACGCATCTGCTTGAAACTGTTGCTCTGCTAACTCCGCCAGAAAATTCCAGATGGTGTCTCTCCGGCGAATACAATTACTGTCATTGTCATCCTGAAAATGTTGATTTTGTACTAGTCAAATAAATATCCCAAACATTTATTCTTCAAAATATCATTAACAAGTATCCTAAATAGTTAATAAGCTCAATGTCATTAACTACCACCATCTTTGAAATACTAACGGCTCAGGAAACGTGAAGTCTTTAAACTTCTGGAACACATATACATATCCCACTTAATTCTACCAGTTTATTACACTCCCTGTCGTTAACAAGAAACCATTGTGCTTTTTCAAAGATCGGATTTGATATTTATTTAGTGTAAGTTGTACATGTTATGAAAGTGGCTAATTATAAATATTTCTCAAAATAGCTGCTCAAGTTTCGAGCTAAAATTAAATCTCCAAGACCTCTCCTTTTATAAAGCTATAAACAGTAACGTATTTGCACCTCTGGTGGCGGGCTTCGCGTACTCAACCAAGAGGCAGCACCTCCACTTTTAGTACCCTCCTGACATCCAACTCTGATCTGTGGCTCAGAGTAACTTTTTGCATACGACAGTGGTAATCCCTGGTAAGGTGCTTCATCAGACAGGCTAAACCAGGTGAGGGTAGCCGGGAAGCTTGAACCTCCGTGAGTTAGAGATGTGCTTGCTATAGCATGTGAATCCATTTCCCGGTCTCTGCGGATGAGATCAACTACAAGACCCAACAGCCAAGAAGACCGTCCAGCAACTCTTCATGGACAGCGAAAGGCAAAGCAAGGCACAGAAGGCTTCATGTATATCCGCTAGAGCCGAGGAATTCTTCAACCTGGGATTTCTTTCCTGCCATTGGATCAATAAATTTGACGCCGGGGGAGTGGAACTCTCCCAGCGCAACGGACTTATCACTGTGAATTTTTTCCTTGAAAAGTTATGCCATCGTCGAAATCGATGGACAATCGGCACCAATAAACAAAAGATTAAAACGATTTAGAAATAAAACAACAAACCAAATCAGCTAGGACACAACCAATTATTGATATTCTTCCAGGATTTTAGCTTTCACGATTTTCATAGTCATTTATAGTTATGGTTCTGCATATTCCATAGAAATTAACTCCACCTCTGTTGTAAAGAAAGACGTTTTCAGTTTATCGTCAATGGGTGCTTGTAAATTGATAAATGTCATGGTCCGGTCCGTGAGGTCCGCAATCCGTTTCACGGTACAGTCCATCGTTCCTTTTCCCTTGTTCTGTTGGGTGCTCTAATTCAGGCACCTGATTCTCATTTTGGGCTGGCTACATAAATAGCTCCTGGAATCAGCTTCATTTGCTGGACTGTTTATTTCCCTTCACCTTCCTCCTGAAGCCTTGCCTGAAGATTTACCTGCAAACTGGCCTGCTTCCTCCCCTATCGCTGTCAAGTTCTACACCGGCGTAAGACCAGAACCTTGCTGAGTCTAGATAAGGAACTGTGTTTCGTCGTTTGGAACTGCTTCTGTGTCCACGCAATGGCTTGGTAGGTCCGGCCGTTTCCCTCTACCTTGAGTTGGGAGCCGTCTCTCAAACTAGCCGTGTTCAGTATATGAGTCCCAGTCCTACATCCTGCTCGGTAGGAGGTGTCCTGACTCTGTGTAGAGCCCCGGCCCCACGTCCCGTTCCTAAGAAGGGCTCCCGGCTCTGTGCTCCAGGTCCCTGTGTTCCTGTTCTGTCAAGACCAAAGCTCTGTGTTAAGGTGTCCCAAGAATCGAGTCAAGGCTTCAGGTTCTTGTCCTACCCATGTGTCTCGTCTGGTGCAGGAGTTCCATGTTGAGTCCTGGAGCCAAGCCTCGAAGAACCCAAGCCCCGCCTAGTCCTGCCCCCAAGCCTCGAGGAACCCAAGCCCCGCCTAGTCCTGGCCCCAAGCCTCGAGGAACCCAAGCTCCACTTAGTCCTGCCACCAAGCCTCGAGGAACCCAAGCCCCACCTAGTCCTGCCCCAAGTCTCGAGGAACCCAAGCCCCGCCTAGTCCTGCAGCCAACCCTCGAAGTACTTAAGCCTCGTCTGGTCCTGTAGCCAAGCCTCGAAAAACCCTAGCCATGTCCTGTCCTGTAGACACGTCAAGTCCTTGTTTTGTTCCGGTGTCCGAAACCGAGTCAAGGCCCAAGTTTTGGGTGCTTTTCCAGTCTCTGGCTCGGAGCCCAAGTCCAAGCTCCTAGTTCTCAGTTCCATGCCTGGTCCCGCTTTCCTAGCCAAAGTCCTAGCCCATGTCTGTGTTCCTGTCCCAGTTCCTAGTGTGTGTCCTGTCCCGTCCCCAAATCTAGTCCGGTACAGTTCCTAGTCCTTCAATATCTGTTTCTTGCATTTGGCTCCTCTCCCAGCGCCCAAAATAGGACATATAAATAGGTGGATAGATAAATAGATAGATAGATAGATAGATAGATAGATAGATAGATAGATAGATAGATAGATAGATAGATAGATAGATAGATAGATAGATAGATAGATAGATAGATAGATAGATAGATAGATAGATAGATAGATAGATAGATAGATAGATAGATAGATAGATAGATAGATAGATAGATAGATAGATAGATAGATAGAGAACGATTACATTTACAGGACAGAAAATACGATTCCCTTTCCCGGCTGTGGGGAGACAACTGTGGAGTTATCGGTCGCAGGAACTCTCACACAGCTAGTAGCACTGCTGATTCAGAGCCATCTCTATCTATACTGGTGTAACCCCCTGGGTCGCCTCAGGCACGCACAGCTCGTTCTCGTCTAGGGGGAGCAGCCTTCGGCCCCGCCAAACTGGGTAATCAACTAGTGTGGATGCTATGTGATGTCCCCGCCTCGCCCAAAAACAGAGAGTACACCATATTCGATTAAATGAGTACAATTTATAAAGGTTACTATAACTAAGTGAATAATAACGATACAGTATATATGAAGAAAAAAATCAAGAAAAGGCGCCAAACTTATCAACGTCCAAACCACTTCGAGCCCAACCGCTGGAGCTCAATTTCTGAAGTCTTCTGGCCACCATTCGATCCCCTCCGAACTCCTCGACTCGCAGCTCAGGGCCCTCCGAAGTGGTCAACCAAGCACATCTAGCTTTATCCCCTCTCCTCGGAGTACCTCCAGGCCTCGAACACCCGCTTGGGGTCCGTTCCTCGATCGGCTTACTGCATTGCGTCCACTCTCTCAACCCCTCGTGCCGATCTCCCCAAAAACCCGCCAACAATATCTTACACTCAGAAGAAAAAACAACATTAATCCGAATTGGTTTACAAAGGAATACAGTTCTCATTATCAGTAAATTTTAACCCAAACAATCTTTCAGCACTCTCTCGCAACAAAGAAGCATTCCTGCTTTCAACAAAACAAAGAAGCCATTTTGATTACATACACAGTAACAAAGAAAAAAAAGAAGAAAACCCCTTTACACTCTCCCCTCACAAAATAAAAGTCATGTCCTCATGACTATTACATAACTCGCCCCCTTTCCTGCCAACACGCCCTAACACAAGCACAAACAGTGACACCTCCTCCGCACACAATAAATCTCACGCCTTGTTCCTAAAGCGCTATATAGGCCAACTATCTGGGAGTTCCCTAACCCATCTGAGACCTCCGTACCGCCTCACCTAAACCCTGCAGGCTAGGACGCAACTGGGGATACCTTGGGCCCACTAGCAACTCCTATCTCAACCTCTCACTGATGCCTCACACTGCACACAGCTAACCCTCCCCACGACACCTGACTCAGTGGGAGAAGGGCCAAAGGTCTCTTCCTCAATCGAGGGAAAGTCAGCAAAAGGCAGCATGTACCACACATCCAGCACATTATCCATCGAATCTGTATTCTTCCTCATTTCTACGATCGGTAGCTGCTGTTTGATCTTCTCCAAACGGAAACACTTGGCCTGCACCGCTCCTGCAGTCTCTTTAGTCTCCTGTTCAGTATTCACTGCACTTCTCACCAGCATTTTCTTCCTCATGACTTCTTCCAGATCAACTTTCTCTATTCTCTCCGTCTTCATTTCAAACTTGATTCCGTAGAGACAGTCACTCACGAGCTGCGACCTTCGCCAGCCCTGGCACGTGTCCAGAAAACACTTTAACTCTGTAGTTCTCAGCCACTCCTGCATTGACCTCACCTTATATTCTCCTGAGACAAATCCAAACACCAAGAGATCATCCACATAACCCAAAACTCCAAAAACCTCCGCATCCCCTGTGGTCTTCCACACGCCCCGTGGGAAGGTTGCAAGGGCTCCGGATATGCCCTGTGGCATCTTTTCGGACCTGAAGACTCCTAGGGAACGTATAACGGCCGTCTTCCCCTTGTCGGCCCCACTCATCGGGATCTGGCAACATCCACTCTTCGGATCCAGCACCTTAAACCACTTCGCACCACTCAGACAGGCCATCGCCTCTTCGGCCCTTAGGGCCATATTCTGGTCGCTGACAGTGCGCCTACACACACACGCTACGTCTTCTACCACTTCAGTGGCCAGTCACCGCAACCTCTCTCTCTCCGAGGTGTCTTCAGCGGTCAGCTCCCCTCTCTTGTGGTATTTCGCAGCGTCCACTAAGAGGATCTCACCCTCAGATACTTCCGCAGGCCGTACCACCACCGGCTCTTGTTTGAATTCGGTGTCGGCTACACACGCTGCTACACACTTCCGCACAAGCAGCTCCAAACTCTGGGTGCATCGACAATGCCTCCAAACAGCGCTCACCCACCTCCTCCGGGCAGGTCCCCAAGAGCACCAGCAGAATATTGGTTCTCTCCAGAACCGAAACGCTGCCCGTCTCAACAGTGTCCGGACACAACAGCATTAACGATTCATGAACTTCAGTCACCTCCACATTTGCCTGGGTATATTTACAGCAGAGATTAATAGGTTATTGATTTGTAAGGGTATTGAAGGTTACCGGGAGAAGGCATGCATTATGGCAGAGCAGAATCGATGGTCCGAATGGTCTAATTCAGCCACTATGTTCTACCGAAAAATAACACAAGCCATAACTGTCATGTCCCTATTAGTGTAAGAGCCAAAGGTAACAAGATCAAGGAACACGAGATGTTGATGGAAATTTTGAGGGTTGGGTAAAATGAAGAAAGGAGATATTTCACAGGCAGAGTGAGATAAATACAATAAGTATGAAAATTGTCAGAATCGTTAACAAGGACATTTGAATGACAAGGTTGGATGACATTAAATATCACTGTTAGAATTGGTGAAGGGAAAACCAAGGGTGTTTTCAAAGCAGATTTGGTGAAGGTTGTAGCCAGCGACAGCAGATTGTCCATTAGTGAGGTGTCAATCTGTGCATGTAGCATGAAACTCTCCTAGATGAACATGACATCGATGTTCACAAAGTGAAAGGACCTGATTATTGAGACTGCCAACTGCGGGTTGGGAGGGTTTGGATATTGTTTGTCCAATGTGGTCAAAAAAGTTTCCTTCATCACTATGAAAAACTTCCAACTCGACAGAGCGTGAGACTTGATCTCCTCTTTGGGGATGAGACAGACCAGCCGGAAGAATTATGTCTCTGGGTGAATCCAGTGATCACATTTCCATTAGTTTCAAGACAGCTACGTAGGAGGATAAGACCTGTCCTCAGATTGAATTTCTAAGCTGGAGAAAATATACATTTGATGGAATCAGAAGGGATCTGCTGGATTTGGATTTGGATAATTAAGAGACACTTGGCAATGGGAGGATATCAGAAGTGGAATATTGAGTGTATGTTCATCTGAGAATAATAGGGAAAATTAACAGGTTCAGGGTACTTTTGTATCGAGAGATTCTCAGGACCTGGTAAAGAAAAGGGAGACACAAGTCAGGTCTAAGCAGGTCGATTCTAAGCAGTTCGGATCTCAAAATTCAAAGTTCATTATAAATATCTTGCATGTCACCATATAAAACACACAGAGTAATTTTCTTGTGGACTCACACCGTAAATAGAAAAAAAGCACAACAGAACCCTGATTGATTATTTTGTGGATGTGACTAAACACTTTCAGAGAGGTAGATCAGTAGATGTAGTGCATGGATTTCAGCAGGTCTATCATAAGGTACCCCATGCAAAGCTTATTGAAAAAGTAAGGAGGCATGGTTACCAAGGGGACATCGTTTTGTGGATTCAGAAGGCAAAGTGTGGTTGTAGACGGGTCATATTCTATATGGTGGTGAATCACCAGTGGTGTGCCTCAGCGATCTATTCTAGGAACCCTACTGTTTGTGTTTTAATAAATGATCTGGAAGAGGAGGGATAGGTTAATAAATTGGCTGATGACACAAAGGTTGTGAGTGTTGTGGATGGTGTGGAGGGCTGTCAGAGGTTACAGCGGTAAATCAATAAGATGCAACACTAGGCTGAAAAGTGGTAGATGGAATTCCAACCAGGTAAGTATGACGTGGCTGACTTTTGTAGGTCTAATATGATCGCAGATTATAGTATTGATGATGAGGCTTTTGGCACTGTGGAGGATCAGAGGGATCTTGAGGTTGGAATCCATAGGACAGTCAAAGCTGTTTTTCAGCTTAACTCAGTGCTTAAGAAGTCATTGTTCCTCATTAACCCTGGGATTGAATTTAAGGGCCGAGAGGTAATGTTAATGCTATATAGGATCATGGTGAGACCCCACTTGGAATATTGTGCTCAGTTCTGGTCACCTCACTACAGGAAGGACGTAGAAACGATAGGGAGCGTGCAGACAACACACACACAATGTGCTGGTGGAACACAACATGCCAGGCAGCATCTATAAGGAGAAGAACTGTCGACGTTTCGGCCCGAGACCCTTCGTCAGGACTAACTGAAAGAAAAGATAGTAAGAGATTTGAAAGTAGTAGGGGAAGGGGGAAAAGCGAAATGATAGGAGAAGACCGGAGGGGGTGGGATGAAGCTAAGAACTGGAAAGATGATTGGCGAAACAGATACAGAGCTGGAGAAGGGAAAGGATCATGGGACGGGAGGCCTCGGGAGAAAGAAAGGGGGGGAAGCACCAGAGGGAGATGGATAACAGGCAGAGTGATGGGCAGAAAGAGAGGAAAAAGGGGGAGGGGGAATCTAAAAATATCACGCCATCAGGTTCGAGGCCACACAGCCGGTATATAAGATGTTGATCTTCCAACCTGAATTTGGATTCATTTTAACAGTAGAGGAGGCCATGTATAGACATATCAGACTGGGAATGGAACGTGGAATTAAATAGTGTGTCCACTGGGAGATCCAGCTTTCTCTGGAGGACCGAGTGTTGGTGCTCAGCGAAACGGACTCCCAGCCTGCGCCGGGTCACAGCAATATGTAATAGGCCACACTGGGAGCACCGGACGCAGTATACCACACCAGCCGACTCACAGGTGAAGTGTGGCCTCACCTGGAAGGACTGTCTGGGACCCTGCATGGTAGTGAGGGAGGAAGTATAAGGGCAGGTGTAGCACTTGTTCAGTTTACAAGGAGAAGTGCAAGAAAGGAAATCGCTGGGAAGGGATGGGGGGGACGATTGGACAAGTGAGTCGCTTAGGGAGCGATCCCTGCGGAAAGCAGAAAGAGTAGGGGAGGAAAAGATGTGCTTGGTAGAGGGATCCTGTTGGAGGTGGCGGATGTTACGGAGAATTATACGTTGGACCTGGAGGCTGGTGGGGTGGTAGCTGAGGACAAGGACAGCCCTATCCAGAGTGTGGTGGCGGGTGGATGGGGTGAGAGCAGATTTGCGGGAAATTAGTTTGAGAGCAGAGTAGATGGTGGAGGAAGGGAAGGCCCATTGTTTAAAAAAAAGAAGACGTCTCCTTCGACCTGGAAAGAAAAGCATCATCCTGAGTGCAGATGCGGCGGAGACGGAGGAATTGTGAGAAGGGGATAGTATTTTTCAAAGAGACGGACTGGGAAGAGCTGTGATAGTCTGTAGGTTTATAGTAGATATCAGTCGATAAGCCGTCTCCAGAGATGGAGACAGAAAGATGAAGAAGTGGGAGGGAAGTGTCGGAAATGGGCAAGGTACTTTTGATGGCAGGGTGAAAGTTGGTGGCAAAGTTAATGAAGTCAATCTCAGCATGCGTGCAGGAGGCAGCGCCAATGCAGTCGTCGATTTAGTGAAGGAAAAGAGGAGGACGGATATCGTATAGACTTGGAAGATGGACTGTTCCACAAAGCCGATAAGAAGCCAGGCATAACTAGGACCCCTGCGGTTACCCATGGCTACACCCTTGGTTTGGAGGAAGTGGGAAGAGCCAAAGGAGAAATTGTTGAGAGTAAGGACTAATTCCGCTAGACGAGACGAGTGTTGGTAGAGGGGAATTGGTTAGGTCTGCAATCCAAAAGGAAGCGAAGAACTTTGAGACCGTCCATGTGGGGGACGGAGTTATATTGGGACTGAACGGCCATGGTGAAAATAAGGTGGTGGGGGCCAGGGAACTTAAAATCAGGGAAGGGTGCAGAGGCGATTTACAAGGATGTTGCCTGGATTGGGGAGTATGCCTTTCGAGAATAGGTTGAGCGAATTTAACCTTTCCTCCTAGTAGCAACGGAGGGTGGATATGTATAAGATGATGTGAGGCATTGATCGTGTGGATAGTCAGATTTTTTTTTTAATATTTTGATTTTTTCCCCGAGAGGTGAAATGGTAATCACGAGAAGGCATAGTTTTATGGTGCTTCTGGGTAGGTACAGACTAGATGTCAGGGGTATTTTTTTACGCAGTGAGTGGCGTGCTTCGAATGGGCTGTTGGCGATGGGGGTAGAGGCAGATACGATAGGGTCTTTTAAAAGACTCCTGGATAGGTGCATGGTTTAGAAAAATAGAGGGCTATGTGTAACACTAGGTAATTTTCATTTTCAAGACATGTTCAGCACAGCATTGTGGGCCCAAGGGTCTGTATTGTGCATTTGGTTTTCTGTGTCTCTATGTTTCTATGTAAGTTCAGTACAGTACTACTCCCAATAGGATGAACAAACAGCTAATGTGCAAGTAAAACATGCAAATACGCAAAGAGAAAAATCAATTAATAATAATAATAATAATAATAATAATAATAATAATAATAAAACACATAACTAAGTAATCAGTATTGATATCGTGAGATGAAATGTTCAGTGATGTGTCGAGTAGATTTATAGGCTCTAGGTCAAGAGCCTATTAGTTGAGGGGTAATAAGCGTTCCTGAAAATGATGGTGAGGACTAAGGATCCAGTACGTTCTTGTTAATGGCAGCAGTGAGCAGAAACCATGGCCTGGATGCTGGAGGTCCTTGATAACGGATGCTGCTTCCTGTGACAACGCTCCATAGAGACGTGCTCAATGCTAGGGAGGATCTTACCCGTAATGGACTGGGCTGCATCGGCTGCATTATTTTAGGCATTGTTGCATCCATCCTAGGCAAAGATGCTAACAGTCAGTGTACTCTCCATCACATTTTTCAGCCCAATTCTCCAGCTGTACCAGATCCGCTGCAATCAATTATATTCGTACACACACACACGGCACCACCAAACTGGATTTATTACACAAATTTGCTAATCAAGTTAACCACATTGTGTTTGACATTGTTTACCTGGACTTTAATAAGTCTTTAAGCAAGCTACCACATGGAAGACTGGTCAGAAGTTTAATTCGCTAGGCATTCAGGATGAAGGAATCCATTCGATTCAACAAAGGCTGGGTGGGACAAGCCAGGTAGGCAGCTCACAAACTATAGGCCTGTGGCTAGTGGTATCAACGGAGATCAGTGCTGTGGCCGCTGGCTGTCATCTGTAACAAGAATTCGGATGATAATGTAGTACACTAGATCAGCAAATCTGCCGATGTCTACAAGATTGTGAGTGGAATGGACGGCGAGGAAGTCGATTACTGTGAAACGTTTAAGGGTAACATGAGGGCTCCTGCACTGAGAGGGTCTACTAATGCTGGCAGTCGTATCTGTACCATGGATTGAAAAGGGCTAAATCGATTTCATTGCCGGTGAGTGTAAGATGTTGCAATTTGGCGGACAAAACATGGTAAGACAGTGAATGTTAGGGTTTCTGCAATATACAGATCCACATTTCCTTGAAATCAGCGTCACAGGTAGATGAAGTTGTAAAGAGAGCTTTAGGTATATGGTCCTTTATAAATCAGGGCATTGAGTGCAGGAGTTGGGATGTATGTTGTAATTGTAATATATGTTAGTGAAAGTAATGCGTGAAGTTCTGGTTCACATACCGATAATGAAGATATCCATAAACTTGGAAGAATGGAGACAAAATATACAAGTGACTTTTCCGTACCTGACGATCCTGAGCTGCAGGGACTGTTTGCCCGGATTAGGAATGTATTCACAGGGGTGTTCAGTGGAAAAGATAAGACTAATTAAGAGGAATCGGAGGCGAAATTTCACTTGACTTTCCTATGAGTGGAGCAAGCTACTAACGGAAGTCGTACATGTGCGTTCAATAATGACATTGGGGAAAGCTTGGAGAGGTGGATGAGATGAGAGATATTGGGTCAATGAGGTATGGAGGGATATGGTCCGGGTGCAGGGGGATGGGACAAGGCAGAAAGGTAGGCTGGCATGGAATAGATAGGCTGAAGTTCCTGTATGCTGTCGTGCTCCATAACTCCCTGACAACACTTCCCATACAATAAATACCAATGTGCCATTTGCCTCCCTAACTACTGCTGTCCCTTCCGCAGTTTGAGATATTTCAAGATATTTTAGCTGAATTTCTTCTCCATTATAGACCCTGTACACTTTACCCTCCCATTATTCCAGTGCAGTCCCTTTGCCAACCTGACTGGGAATTCATGCAGCGTCTACACCTGCTAATGCGTGCTGTATATCGCAGACAATATACACATTCCACTCTACCATTCTGACCCATTATAAACCTGAAGCAGTGGTCCTGTGACAATTTGCTCCACTAAACCTCTGATCATTCCTGTTCATTTGCTTATCATTGAACCCGTGGTTGATAGAGGAAGATCCCTGACTGAGAACAATAGGCTCCTCTTTACAAAGCCTCAGGATAAAAGGTGCTTATTTGCATTTCATATTTTTTACAATAATACATCAATTGTTCCGCCGCCCAACTGTAGATTCATTGATTTGAGATCCGGACGCGGAAGGTAGTGAGGGACGTGTCGCCTAACTTAACACTGCTCACAGCAGAGAGAGAAAAGGTCGTAGGTGGTCTCATCTCCTTCCAATTCGTACACAATCACCTCATCGGTAATCGCAAGTGAGGAGACATCCACGTATCTGATTGATCCTGTGCATTTGTTTTGCTGTTGTTATTGTTGTGTGTGTGTGTGTGTGTGTGTGTGTGTGTGTGTGTGTGTGTGTGTGTGTGTGTGTGTGCGCGTGCGCGCGTGCGCTATGCTGGGCGGGGGGATGGACGTGCGAGGTAGAGAGTGACAAGCTGTCTGTAAATAAAATAAATGGAGCTCCTATCAATCGGTGAGATTTCAGGGAGTGATTTTTCAGCCCTGTCTATCGTCTCAGTCAAGGAAATCTCATGTAGTTGTGATCACAGTGAAGGGGAGAAGGAGATTTCACTCCATCTGTGGACTGTCTCTATCAGTGTGGTTTCATAGAAAATACAACATAGAACAGTAGAGCACAGTACAGTCCTTTCGGTCCACAATGTTGTGCCGACTCTTAAAACCTGCCTCCCATATGACCACCCCCCACCTTAAGTTTTTCCATATTCCTGTCTCGTCGTTTCTTAAATTTCAGTAATGTATCTGCCTCCACCACTGACTCAGGCAGTGCACTCCACACACAAACCTTACTCTGAGTAAAAAACCTTCCATATAACCATATAACAATTACAGCACGGAAAAAGTCCATCTCCGCCCTTCTAGTCCGTGTCGAACGCTTACTCTCACCTAATCCCACAGACCTGCATTCAGCCCATAATTCTCCATTCCTTTCCTGTCCATATACCTATCCATTTTTTAAATGACAATATTGAACCTGCCTCTACCACTTCTACAGTAAGCTCGTTCCACACAGCTACCACTCTCTGAGTAAAGAAGTTCCATCTCGTGTTACACTTAAACTTTTGCCCCCAAACTTTTGTCCTCTTGTTTGAATCTACCCTAATCTCAATGAAAAAAGCCTATCCACGTCAACTCTATCTATTCCACTCATAATTTTAAATACCTCTATCAAGAACCCTCTCAACCCTCTACACTCCAAAGAATAAAAACCTAACTTGTTCAACCCTCCTCTGTAACTTAGGTGCTGTAACACAGGTAACACTCTATTAAATCCAATATTCCCCTTCAACTTCCCACTCCTTACCTTAAAGCTATGTCTTCTTATATTGAGCAGTGGTGCCCTGGGGAAGAGGTGCTGGCTGTCCTCTCTATCTATTCCTCTTGTTCTCTTGTACATCTCTATCATGTCTCCTCTCATCCTCCTTCTCTCCAGAGAGTAAAGCCCTAGCGCCATTAGTTTCATTAACGGAGATCTTACTTCAGTTTGTCGGTTATTGATGGAGACCTCATCAATGTTTGTGGAATCTCACTGAGGGAGATCTCCCTATCTGTGGGATCCCAGTAAGAGAGAGAGAGGGAGATCTGCTTTCTGTCAGATCTTGGTCTGTCAGATATCACCACCTTCTGTGAGGTCAGTGAGGGTTATCATACAGCCCGTGGGTTCTCACTGAGGTAGATATCATCTCTTTCTTTGGATTTGCAGTAAGAAACTTGAGGACAGTGAACATTTGAAAACATCAGGAATTTATTAACTGCTATGTTTAGTGGGGAATATAACATATTTAAAAGAAAGCTGGAGCGGGGTGGGGGGATGGAGGGAGACTTCACTGAGAGGTTCTCGTAATATTCTACCTCATGCCACACAACACCCCAAATCTGGGTGCATTACACAACCACGTTGTGTTTGACATTGTTTACCTGGACTTTAACAAGCCTGTAGGCAACCTTCTGCATGGACAGAGGCCTGAGAGTGGTAGTAGTTAGTCGGCTCACAAACAACAGGCCTGTGATTAGTGGTGTCAGCGGAGCTGAGATCCATTGTTTGTAAAAGAAACATAGAGGCATAGAAAACCTTTTGCACGCTATAGGCCTTTCGGCCCACAACCCTGTACCAAACATACCCTTCCCTGATAAAATGCCTAGATTTACACTTAGTCTTCTATTTTTCTGAGCTCCGTATGCCTGTCCAGGAGTCTCTTAAACGACAAGAATCCATGACAATATTTCGAATGATAATGTGTTAATCTGGATCAGCAAAATTTTCCACTGACTACAAGCTTGTGGGGGGGGGGGGGGGGGGGGGGGGGAGCGGACAGTGCTTGCCGTGTTAACTGGACCAAATGAGAAAATGGACTGAAAGTGGACAAACTGAACTCATTGCCGGTGAGGGTGGGATATTGCAATTTTGGGAGGGAAACACACGATACAACAATGAATGTTTGGTGTAACTGGAAATACAGATCAATATTTCCTTGAAATCAGCGTCACAGGTAGATGTACAGCTGTAAAGAGAGCCTAAGTACATGGGCCTTTATAAATCAGGGCATTGAATGCAGGAGTTGGTAGGTATGTTGAAATTATATTTAAAAAAATGTTAGTCAAGTTCATTTCAAAGTAATGAGTACCGATAAAGAAGATATCAATAAACTTGCAGGAATGCAGACAAGATTTACAAGGGTGTTGTCGGTACTTCAGGATCTGAGCCTGACGGTTTGACTACATTAGGAATTTATTCACGGATGTGCTTAGTGTGAAGACTAACATATTTAAGAGCAATCTGATAAGTAATTTCACTCAGAGGATCCTGTGAGTGGAATGTGCTACCAACAGAAGTCCTAGATGCACGTTCAATAGAGAAAATTAGGGAGAGTTTGGACAGCTGGATGACAAAAGAGATCATGGATCACGAGGTATGGTCTGGATGCAGAGAGATGGGACTGATGCGTGCTGTACATCGCAGACAATATACACATTCCACTCCAACACTCTGACCCATTATAAACCTGACACAGTAGTCCTGTGACTATTTGCTCCTCTGAACCTCTGATCATTCCGGCTCATTTGCTTATCACAGAACCCGTGGTTGTCAGAGGAAGCTCACTGACTGAGAACAAAAGGCTCTTCACTACAGAGCCTTGGGATAAACGGTGTTTATTTGCAGTGGACTATTTTTACACCAACGTTCCGCCATTCAGCTCCAGGTTCACTGATTCGATAAGCTGATACGCAAAGTAGTCAGTGTCGTGTCGCTTAACCTAACACCGTTTACAGCAGAGAGTCAAAAGGTCGTAGGTGGCCCTATTTCCTTCCAGGTCGCACACCATCACCTCACTGGGAGTCACAAGTGAGCAGACAT